>NW_017305885.1:1645811-1662442 GCF_001594115.1 Trachymyrmex septentrionalis
TGTTCCTAATAAACGACGAAATTATCACCTCACTAAAATTGTCGTCACGTAGACTTGATCTATCAATTTAATACTATTAGATCAATTAAACGTTGATCGACAGCCAGGCAATTTGTCCGTGATGTCGTGGACACTTAACGAGATAATGCTGACGTAACAACGAGAAGTTGGTAAACATTACGCTCGTAAAACGTAATCCTCCATTGGATGCTGCACGTTCATCCAAATGACAATACGATCCGCTAATTCTCACCGCGGTGTTTTATGCGAACGGCTCAACATTTTATACGCTGTTGTTTCACTACACACGGCTGCTTTGCAGCAACGTTTTCAAATCGGGTCAGACTGTTTAATCTATATAATATCAAAATCGCACAAAAGTCACATTCGCATATTTTACTTGTACAAAATATTATGTTAAATGGACATTCGTTATACTATAATCGTGATAAAAATATATTTAATTTGAATTAGGTAGACATGTAAATTATTAGACATTATATAATGCATAATTATAGGCAACCATAGATTATATTTATTATAGATATAAATATCTATAATATTTACAAATCATAAAACTACACAATGGCACGAAGAAAAAACCAAAGTTTAAAAAAAAAACAAAGTTTTAAAGAAAGTTTTAATATTTTGAATCATTAACTTCTAATACACACAATGATTTTCTGGTCCTTTACTACATATAATGTTGTTCGTGTTTGGATTTGATTTTCATCACTTTTACAAGAATTATTAAGTGATGCTTATATATATCTTTTTTAACATCTTTAGAAAGTATTTGTTAATCGTATATTAAAAAAACGAAAGATTGGAGCCTATTAATCAGCCAAATATTTCAATTAAGAGAAAATGTAAAGGATACGAATGGCTCAATCGTGTGTACTAAGGATTAATTTCAAAATACAATTTTTGAGTAATAATTGTAGAAAAGTAAAAATATTTTTTCTTTTTTTCTTTATGCTTCCGTTTTTTTTCTTTAATTCAAAATGTCAATTTTTGAATTGGGTCGTTGTTGTAGTAAATAAGCGAACGGTTATCTATATTTTTTAGATTAAATATATAAGATATTAGTTTCTGAAACTTCAGATCATAAATGAGTGCAAACAATTTGTTTTGATAAATGCGAACGGTATCGTGACTGAGAGATTCACTGACTGAGAGAAGAGAAATGATTATAAATTGTTACATCTAACGCCACATGTTACATGTTACGCACTCTTTGTAAAACAATCCACAACATTATATGTGCTGAAACAATTATTAGATCTCAATTCCTTTAAAAAAGCTCGGCTCGAAAATCGACTCAAAGATCAGTTCGGCTCGATAATCTGAATGCATCTTTATACTTACACTCGCAAAGCTTATTAGCTGTGTAACATTTTGCGAACCCACACATAACACGCAATATGAACGAACAACGTATTATAACTTTCCGTAACTCAAATAATTTGAATCGTATATCCGTTACCGCACGTTCTCAATCCGTAAATAATAATAAATTACATTTAAATTCAACGCGCAAAGAATTTAAAGCCCGATGCAAAATATAATCGATTTAAAAAAATAACCTCTTAAAGAAAACTCTCTTTCTAACAATAAAAATAATATTTTAAAGAAATAATCATCCGTAAATATTGCAACAAAGCGATATTTCATAAGTCTCATTGTCTATCGCTTCGATTTTTTGCAGCGTGATATTTGAATAATACGCATAAAATATTTGCATCAATAAATAGTCGCTATTAACAGAAAATTAATTAATTACACAAATTGATAATCAATAATTCTTCCAAAAAAGTTATCGCGTTTCAAGAGATATACGATATAATACGACAGTACATGGAAAGCGACTCGCACTGCTACCTGCCCACTCGAGTGACTGCGTACGAATGATAACGAGGTGATCTTATGTAAACAATAGCACGCAGTACGCCGCAAAAACAAATACCAATATACCGTGTCAGCTTCGAATTGTTCCTGGAAACGCCTAACGCTTTGTAACGTAAATTTGCGCCGAATATTCACGTAAATTTTAATACAATTATTATTAAACGGTGAATATACATGCGTATCACGGCTTTTTATTGAATTGTTTACAGCTTATTTGTGTGTGTTATTCTGTTTTCTCTCAAAAACGAAAACGAATTACATATTATAATTAAAATAGGCGCATTTACATGATTTTATGTTCTAAAAATGTTCCACAAAATTACATTATATAGCAAAAAAATAAGAACATATAACGAAAGAATATATATCAAGCTAATTTCAAATAACAAGTAAAAATATTATACAAAATATAATAGTTCATCTGATTTTATCAACTTGTAATTTATTCGTTAAACTAAATTATGTGCTATAATCGCATTTATAAAAGAGCAGTAAAAATATTATACTCTTTATTCTAACAGCTGTCTCAATTATTAAAAAAGATTAACTTGATACGGCGGTTGTTAGATATATGCATATACCGCGTTAAATTGTTTGCCAGCGTTTCGTGGCAAAAGCTAACGCATACTCCGAGAGGATAAAAGTAACCAACAAGAGATGGTTCACATACTACAACATTAAAGTACGCTACAGTACTCCACCACCGTATAGCAACAGAAAATAGTCCGGAATAAAAATAAGCGTAGAATGTCACTCTAAAGTTACAATGGGCTGCGGAGGGTTAAAACGTAAAAAAATAGACCAGCAAAATAAAGTATAGTCTGTCGGAGTTACAGTGGAGGAAGAATAAAGTATGAAAACACACATTCGTCATGTTATAAAACTGACAAAAATTAATCTTTATGTTTTTTAATTTCGTTCTACCTATCGTGATCATTAACACATGATACCTAGAAACCTAGAAATCAAATTATATTATCTAAAGGCTTTTTGAATTTCTTTAATTATAATCTCTAAAGTATGCCATAAAATAATAACTATGATTCTTATGTCACATTAAAAGATCAAAATCATGACGTAAAATAAATCTCGACAATAAGAAATGCTCCTTACTGGTTTTGTAAAAGAGAAGTACAATGTCGTTTTAAAGTTCCAGTAAACTGCAAAAAGTTAAAACATGAAGAAACACTCGACGCCGTACAAAACTTCAAGATACAATGGAATCAAGATACTCTTAGTTTAGTGAGCTGCACTTCCATCGAAGTTCCTGTGAAATACGAAATACAGCCTGTATATGTATATACACTACGATTATGTCAAAAGCGAAATGGTTCGAAGTTATAATAAGGCGTTTTACTAAGGAATGATGTAAAGTATGGTCTCTAAAAGCATAGAAAGGTAACTTTTAATGTAAAATAAAAGTTCAAGTATCAGTATAAAAAAAAGTATGATCGATCGGCTACTTTTAAAAACATCGATAACGTACGGATGAAGGGAAAAGCCCCTTCGTTCAATGAATAGGCCTCATACATGACTACAAAAGAGAGAACATACATATATATTTCTCATATTCTTTCTTTACAATAATTGCATATAAACTAAAAAAAAACGTTCCTTTTATTATTAAGAATCTTTTACGTAAATAAAAATAAGATTTAATTAGAGAGGTTACAGTATTGTATAAGATATAGCCAATATATTTTGTAATATAGCCACACATTTCTAAAAACAAACGAATTGTACACATTAATAAAAACTTTGCAAAAAGCAAGAAAGTTACCTTCCAGAACGCATAGAGACAATTTTTGTAGATTTTCTCTGTATAATACAAACACTCGCATAATCGTATAACAGTAAACTGAGACCAGCAATTTTGCAGATTCTGACGCCTCCGTTTCATTTTAAAATATTGCTGTTATAAATCGCCCCATATGGTGGGTCTCGGCGCGATTGTATTATAATATAAAATGCTGGTAAATTAATTTCGATTCCGCCGGGGAAGGTGCCCGACGAAACGTGAGATCGAACAATCGGCATATATATAATATGTGCCATCGCGCCCTCGTTACCCGGAGTATAAGGTATGGTGTGCGCACTCAAACTTGTACGCATTGGCATTAATTATTTCTGTATGGATATTGAAATAAGGATTTATAGCTAAGGGAGCTCTCTGCCTCGTATCGTTCTTCAATTCGTGAAATCCCCGTTCTGCGGTATGTCTGATCATTATATAGAACATGCCAGAGAATTCTGATTTTAATTCGATTGTCCTGTACGGTCTGCAACGAGAGCGCACTGAAATTAGAATTTAATATACGGTCTTGTCTTCGGACGATTTGTAATAAAAATAGTAATAGAATAGATCGAAGAATATTATATCTCTCAATCATTTTAATGTGCGACTTTTTATCTACTAAATAGATAAAGGAACAATGCTTGTACAAAATGTACTTCGAAAGTCAGTATTTTGAAATGTTATAAGTTAAATACGCGAATTTAGAATACAATATATTAAACATACAATTGGAACAAAATTTCACGAAATAGAATAAATCTGGAATTATACTGATCGCGCGTGACTCGAATCGAATGTCGAACGACATAGAGAGAATCTTTAATACATATTATCGTTCGAGAGCGTCAATCGTAGAACATAGTGACGTGGAAATTCTGTCGTTTAAAAATGTTTATGTCCTTATTCTCTCCAAGGCTCTAATTTCTACTGCGTTACGGAATCATATTAAGGCATCATTTGATATAGAGCGTTCATGTTGCAAGCGGCTAATTAACTTTACTACTTTCATGAGCTTTTGACGCTTGAAATCTGCGCAAAAAAGACTGTTAAGATTCGGTACGACCTGTGAATTATAGACATCTTGCGCGAATGAATAATTTGGAATCTTAATAAAAAAAAACTTTCCTATCAATTTTCTTAAAATCTAAATCTAAATAATATTAATATTCTATATCGCAGTTCATCTAAAATTTGATTTATATGATACACACAAAATACTGTCTGTCGATCGAATTATTGATGATTTTAATCTCTTTTTGAAAGAAAATATAGTATTTAAGAAAAATACTATATTATACATTTGTTAGAACTACAAAAGGCTATCTTTTTCACAAGTATAATTTTTCACAATCCAATTATAAGTTCGTCAAATCAAATAAATCATGTAAAATGTTGAAGCAAATAAGAAAAGTATTAAGTGAATCAGATAATTGCGAAGCTTGTTGCACTATCATAAAATAAACGAAAACATACCAGCAGGCAATTAGAGAGCGGGCTAATTTATTGTACGACGATTTTCATTTGTAACTTTCAAGTGCAGTCACGATTTATCGTATATTCTCGTTTGGTATCTAAGCTGCAAGAAAATAAATTTCTCATCTAACGAAAGAATGCGTTGAAAGCACGGTGATTTGGCATTTTCTTCGAACCAATAATGGTAGCAGAGCATTCTTTGCAACGTTCGCCCGGCGGCCAGTTGTTATCCACTCGAAGATTTCTACCGTTTCTGCTCTCGATTTATCTGGCTAATTTTGTAAATTAATGGATCTCACTGTTCTAGAACCGACAAATTACATTGTTTAGATGGCCTTTCGTCAAGCTGTCAACGTCTATTCTTTTTTTCCTCGAGAATCAGCTTCACAACATTTAACTCCTTGACAATTTTATGTCTACTATTCTCTTAACTTTCGACACATTACACGAATCTGTGCATAGTGTTCATAAGGAATATGTTTGTCTATCTTTATTAGCATTAAAATAAATAAAAATATAATAAATCTATAATTTTCACTAATCTTAAAATATATTAAAACGTAGAAAATCGATTAATTTTTCTTTTTGATAATCATATTAATTTCAGAAAAGATTTCAATGTTGAATTGCATATATATTTTTGAAGTAATATTTTTTAAATAAAGATAAAAGATGCAATATAAGTTTAAAAATTCAATTAAAGAATAATGCGTAAGAATATTTAAGCATTTATTATTTCTATGAAGATTAACGCAGAAATTAAAAGTAATGATAGGAATTTAAAGACAATACTGTACTTTGCTGACAGTTGCAATTTTCTTGAAGATAAAAGTGACAATTTTTGTGCCATTTCATGAAAATTGTCGGGGCAAATTATTACTTTTTCTCTGTAATATTCTTCGTAAAGTAAATTATTTTATCGAGTAAATTAACACGAGTACATATTACGTACTTATTGTTACTATTATGAGAAAATTATTTCAAAAGTGGAAGTCAGAAGAAATTTTATTGATCAAATTAATGTTGATAATTATAATATGTTGTTAAATGCAACAACTTTAGATAATGATCCCTTTCAGTTCTTTTATACAAGTTGTCACTTTGAAATTCATGTTTAAAATTTATAATTTAAAAAATGAAAATGTTAATATAAAAACTATTAACTTTTCAGCATAGATATATTAATGTTTCTCTTCTTGAAGACGAAAAAAATTGTCTTTAAACAGAAAAACATAAAAAAGATTTCTACCCTCCATATCCGCTGTCGTTTTAAATTAATTTTCCAATTGAAATGGTTACCATTTTTTCTACTTAAACATTCTTTTTACAACTCTATCCTACGTAAGTGTGCTCGTCGTAATATTTTACCGATGGCACTTAAGTTTCTCACGCGGAACACAGATAGATGGAATAGAAAATGCATTGTCTTAAAGTGGCACGGCGATCGAGGGGACAGGGTTACATCCAAGGACTGCGAAAAAGCGAACGAAAGAGTTGTAGGGATGAGATATCTTGTCCTCGTATTCGAGTACCATCGACCTCGCGCGTCTTTGTAAAAGGTGATAGGACACGTCAGATCGACCGCATCCAATAATCAGAGATATTGATGTAACATACATATATGACATTATCTACATAGATATAAGGACTTGTTACTTAAAGATATAAGATAATATTGTTAACAAATGCAGAACTTATATAAAGATAAAAATACGAAAAAATTTTCATATTGTTTCAAAATATACATTTAAGTTCTAATTGTTTGGAGAAGTCAGTGTATTTAATTTTCGATAAGTATATAAAATTTGAAATTAAACATTAAATATGTTAAGTAAATTCACTCTTAAAAATATAAAAATAGTATAAAAATAACATAATTATATTCTTTATATTAATGATTGTAGATATAAAGGTGATAAAATCAATCAAGAATGTTTCCCGATATTTGAACACTTTTGTTACGTTTTTCTTTTATAGTATCCCGATTAAGATATCAAATAGCCTGGCTATTTAGTTGATTATAGAACATTATTTTAAGACTCACCGAGATAGCAGCGATACTTGTGAGAGAATCAATTACATACCTGTAACAAAAAAAAGGTATATTAGTATAAAGAAACAATTACGTTATGTTTGATGACATAAAAGAGCAAACAAATGCAATCATTTGTAATATTGAATCAGGAAAATATCAATAATTATTAGAACCTATTGTATAATTGAACATAATAATTTATTTTAGCCTTTGTTCACACTGTTTATCAATTAGTACAAATGTCACAAAAATAATGCGAATTGCATCTATTTCATTATAATCTAATGATCATTATAGTAATTATGAGAGCAATAAAAGAAACATATAGATTCGATCGAGGCAAAAAAATCAACCAAATATGTACTTATCGACGCCAGAGAAATGATTTTTTAAATAGAAGCTTATGATTGCATTTATATTCAATTTAAATGTCTTTTGATTGTTTTTAATGTCTACGACATCTATGTAATTTAATAAGTTCAAGAATTTGTAAAACTGTTAAAGCGTTACCAGCTAATTTGGATATGTTGACTATAATGTTAACATTATTTAGAGATTATTAGAATATTGCGGCTTTAAGATATTTTATAAAATTATATATATTAGACTAGAGTATTTCACAGAATATGAGAATATATGATATGGTACAAAATATAATTTTACACAACATGAGAATAGCGATGCATTATGTGCGTTTGTTACGATGTACGTATATGAATCATGACAAGCATCTCCCATATATCGGTCTACAAGTAGATCTTGAAATATGCAACAGACCATCATAGTCATATACCATTTTCAAGCTCAAATCTTATGACTCCCCTTCCGTCGCTCTCTTGCGCATTCATGTTGCACGTACAATAGTCGAAAAAAGTAGACTACCATCCGAAAGATGACGGTGCATTAAAATGTCCCCAGTATCGTCTTGGTAATATGCGAGAAGCATTTGCTCACAAACGAGAACATGTTGGACTTCGCATTACTGCATATCATACCATTTGTAAAATTTAAAATAAAAATATTTTTAGAAAATAAAAAGTATATTCTAAGTTCTTCTTGTCAAATAATAAATTTTTTATAACTTCAGTATAAATAAAATTTAATACAAAAAGAAACCTTAAGACGTTTAATAGCTTTTTAAGTTTTATTTTCAGTTATTTTCATAAATTTACAGATTATTAAAAATTACTACAAAATTAAATAAAAGTCATTCCATCTGCCAATTTGGTACAATTGGTGGATGAATACAATATAAATCTATGTCATAAAATACGATAAGAGGAAGAAGATGAATAATGAAGCACTATTATCGATCTACACTGAGAAAGGATTCAACAAACAATAAATCATTTAATAACAAAAATATTCATACGCGTGCGTGTTCTCATTTTTATCCCATGCATATATTTAAAATAAAATAATAAAAATGACAATCAAACAGAGAAAATGTTATATATTTTCAAACATGTCTATATTCATAAATTTTATAAGTCGCTTATCTTAATCGCGACAGATTGGTAGATCGATACGAAGATCTTGCGTAATTTCTCGCAGCGAAGAGATATAAAGTAACACAGTGAACTCAATCTGAGTGCATTTCATTAACAGGCAGATGCTAAAATTACTAAGTGGTCGTTAATCTGATTATTCGGCTTACTTTGAGATGCATGCAGAATCACATTTGGAGTGGGGAATGATATCTGTATAGTAATGCAATAAAAATGTTCACCGCTCGTGGCTTCTCACTGATCCCAGAAAAAAATCAGTTTGTTAATAAGACCGGGCGCATTTACAAGAACACTGCCTGACAAAAGTGACATCGGGATATTACAGCGGAAGTTCAATACGGGAATCGTTTAATAGTACTAAAGAGAAAGAGAAAACAAAGTGCTTTTCGCCGTTTTGGCGATTTGCTTTCAATAACGGTACAAATATTTAAGGTGAGAAAATTGCCATGTACACGTTTAAAATAAAATAATAAAAATGATAATTCAAGCAGAGCACATGTTGATTCACGCTAATTTTCTGTCACTATTAATAACAAAAATTAGAATATACTCTAAATTTCTTGGAGCGAAATCTTACTCCAAAGAATTAAAATATTGCTACTATTAAAAAACAGTAAAAAATTTGTACTTTTGAGTAACAGTGATTGGCAGATTTTCATTCTTTTGGAGTAAGATATCATTTTAAGAAATGTAAAGAATATATAAATATAGAACATATGGAAAGAATAAAACAAACAAAAAATAAAAAGATCAATAATATGTGAATATACTAAACAAACATATTTTAAATAAATTATATAAATTAATTTTCGTGAATTAAGATGACGAATAAAATATTATTGAAACACCTATCATACAATTAAATAAGTATAGAAATCATTTATTTCAAATTCCGAAATAACGCATAAATATGAAAGCAGACGTGGCAGATGCTTTCAAAAAAAAAAGTGTGTCAAATATCACAACGTAACTGACATGGACGACGCGACGCTCGACATTCGCATGTAGCCAGTAGCGACGTAATACGCCTGTTACGTGCATTCTTTCATTTCATCATTTCGGTCACTCCCCACGTTCGCGAATGCGAATTTTCTATGCTAAATCCAATGCAACCAAGTTGCATCTCTCTGATAAATCATACTACTGAATAAAATCCCAAATTTTACAAATTGCATATCAAAATTCCATATAGATATACACGTTTCCGACACATGTACGATATTCTCTTATTTCTCACAGTGTTGAATATGTTTTCCGACGCAGGCTGACATTTATCGTGTAAAATATGTACATATACCGTTCCGTTTCAATTTCGCGCTTGCTTTTATTGTTAGAGATATGTGTAAAATAATTTATTTTTAAACTTAATAAACCTACATAAAATTTAATAAAATTTGACAATAAATCAAACCAAAAAATAATATAAATAATTTTATTGTCAAATCACTAATAATCTTACTAACAATAGTTAAAATTCAACATTTATAATACTTTCCTTATATCTTTTGTCATTTTACAAAATATATAAACGTCTATAGTTTTCATTTAATTATACGACAAGAGAGCGAGGCAATTGCGAAAAGAATAGCAAACACAAAATACAGGAACACGCACAGAGTAAAAAATTGTGTCGTACATCGAAGATATTAATATATATTTCGTACGCGGCGGGCACGCTTTGCCGAAGAATTCATTTCCCCGCAGAAAGATGCGGAACCAGCAGGGAAAAGGTCTGGAAGATCAGAGGCTTCTTCTGCGGAAGATATTTGGTGGTGCGGGGCGAGACAGGAGTGAAATGAGAAAAACTGAGGCATAAAATTGCATTTGCTTACTTCGCGCCGCCACCTGCTAGTGCCTCTGCGGCCTCGCCGTCGCAGCCGCATGCTGCGATGCAGTCACTGTTTGCTCGTTTAAAAGGCCAGTACGCCGCACTTTAATCAAGTTCGCCTGCGGGAAAATATTACCGGACGGAGTTTCAATCCGAAAGGCGATGAATGCCTGCAGCAGCAGCCAGCCGGCCACCGCGCCGCGGTTCATTGTGCATTCGCGCCGCGTATATCACTCGTCGGGAACATGCGTACAGTTCCTGATCAGCTACGCTAGATAGAAAACGATAGAGCAAATCGGGAAATGTTTCACATTAACAGCTACGCGTGCGTACTTTCGAAACGTTTATTAGAATAATTAGAAAATATGTTGTCTCCGATTGGCGGAAGAAATATTAAATGTCAACGATAGATATTTCAATCAATCTGTCAATATTCAATCCGTATAAATTTGAAAAAATTATAAATTTTTTATGAATTGTTATATATAATAAAAAAATATTTCTAAAATTTTTATGATTTTTTTTTTAGTTAAATTGATACTGAGATTTTAATTAAATTTATACTTATAACGTAAAAAAAAGATATTTACAAACATTATGAGATTTCAATAAGAAATGAAATAATATTAGTAGTTCAAAACAATAGAATCTATCCTTGCAACACTTATAAGCAATAATTAAAAAAACAAATGCTTCATCATGTATTATAGCTGCCATAAATTCGCAATCCAAGTATGAAATATTTTCATTCAAGAAAAGCAATATCTGCGATTTTTTAAAATAATATATTATAATGCGCATTTTTTAATAAAATAAATCTTAATTTTTTCAAAAAAAATAATTAATATTCTTAATCTTGCGTAATATCCTGTAACACAATTCATTAGTTTAACATTGAGCCAATATTGCGCCAATAAACTGTGCTACTTTTTTCTTAATTTTTATAATTACGCAGAAAGGACGGTTTTATTAAAGTTTACAACAATTTAGTTAAATACAGATCTGAAAATATTTTTATTGGTCAAAATAATTCTGTAGGACGCTCAAACTGATTGCTAGAATGTCAAAAACTTTTTTACAGCATTTCTTATTATGCTTGAAATTCCTATGCAATTATTTTGATAATTGAATTATTTGTATCTATCTAAATTTTTAGGTACATCATCAACCAAATATTTTACAAATCGCATTTCCGTACACGTATCGTACTTGCAAGAAAAAATTATTTTTTAAATTGTCATGTAATGTTTTATGTCACACAGTCCATGTATTACAGATCATATATGGTTGAAGTCGAAAGTAGCCAAGAATACAGCTAAAACATTACCGACACGATATTCACCTCTACGATGGTTTCAATATCTGCAGCTTAAAAAGAAATTTAGGTAGTTAACGTGCCTGTTACGAAATATGGGCCCTTCGTGCTGCAGTTTCGTAACTTTGATAGACAGAAGGCGTTCTTTATTCGCTATTCGCGGAAGTTTCGCGAAACATCAAGCGATAATATGCAAGCCGGTACCAAACCGTTTTACGGTGGCAACTTCTACGAGATATCCGACGACGGTGCGCCTTTGACAGTCTTCGAGGTACACTTTATGAACGCATATTACAGAGTACCGCTGTTGCATATTAATGGTTACAAGTGCTTCCTTAAAGGATGTTGCAGAGAAGGATCGGTAGAATCGCTGTGTTCGTATTCTATTCCTGTCATTCTCGTTTCACCAACGATCGTCGATACGCATGTGAGAAATGCGAGCAAGGAAAGTTAGGAGCGAAATTTGTCTTATTGTTTGGGGAGGCACTCTAGAGCGTCTCCGATTGTCTCATACATTCTACAACGACGAAGTTATCGAATACACCACATGATCAGAGAAATTGATATTGGGTTCGAGTTCGACCGGAGTGGTCTAACTTCCGACTCGCGGTGGAGAGTGATATAATCATCCTCCATCGTGAACTATTTCGAACATCGAGACGGTGACGGTAATGATATATCGCCGAATCATCGCATGTGCAGTCGGCGCATTCTCTCTCTCTCTCTCTCTCTCTCTCTCTCTCTCTCTCTCTCTCTCTTTCTCTCTCTCTCCCCTCCCTGTCTCTCTCTTTCTCTAGAGAATACAAATTCATGGGCACACAACGGGGATTCAGTGCTCTTGGACCATAGCGGAAAGCTGATCTAAAGCGAATGAAGTAACGCAAATTGCATTCGATATTTCATATAATGTTTCGTACAGGGACTTTCTCTGTAAGAGGATAAGTCAAGTCAAATATAAAAGAAAAAGAGAAATAAAAAGATCGCGTATACATATATCGCCCATTGTAATTTGTCTATTTTGATTATAATTTTTTTTTGCATGAAACAAGTTCTTGCACTAAATTATATTAATAATATAAGTATAACGTGGGGAGATTTTTCTCGTCGCAAAATAATAATTTTTAACTAAGGAACTTATTAATTAAAATGAGTCCTATCTCAGATTTTATTCGCAATATCATGCAAAGCACCATACATGTCGCAGACACAGCACGATACCCCGTAATATACACTCGGGTACGGTAAACGGATTGAACAACGTCTTCATTCAAGATCTCAGGAGCTCGGCTGGTTCGAGTCATGAGCATGCAAACGAAGCTTCACTTACAATTAGTGATACACACGACACGACGACGTTTGCGAACGTAACTTCGAAACATGGCACATCGAGATAGCCCAGATTAATCTTAATTAATATAACAGGAACGACTAAATCGACATTTTCGAGTCTTTCGAGAAAAGAATTGATAATAAAACGTTTCAAGATAAAAGTTATTTGAAGGAAAGAAAAGAGCGCATTAAAAAGCTTTCTTTAACATCCTGCCAGTAACTAACGATTTGTCACTTGACCTGGTTTCCATTTCTTACGTTCGAACGCTCCTGGATTATTTTCATTTTAACGATGTAGCCTCCGCAAACGAAAAAGGATAAGAAATTTAACGGATGTGTGCGAAAGCTGTTGCACTTCTTCTTGTCATTCCGCATGAGTGCATCACGCATGAATTGCATGATTCTGACGAAAGACGGTGTCTCGTATCATCTTTCATATTATTATCATGCAAGACGTTCGCGTGTACATATCACAAGTAGAGTAAGCCGCAAACGGATAAAGTAAGCATTTTACAAGCTTTGAAATTTTCTCTGCAAATATACCCTTATATATGAGACGTAGTACATATATGAATCTATAATACGTAAATATTTGCGATATATTACAAATTAATTTCAATCGTCGGCGAAATACACGGTCTCTCTGTCCGAAAAAGTTCCAAGATTGATTTTTTTCTAAACGTATAAGTTTGACTACACCTTTTAATACCAACATTTGACTATTTGTGCGATTTTTTCACAGAACTGTAAGCAGCAGATTTTTTTCCCTTGTAAACATTTTTGTAATAAAACAGTGCGTCAAATTTTGTAACAAAATTCAAACCTATGGATGAAAAAGCAAAATCAACCAAAGGGTGAGGGTAAGAGATAACAAACACAATATAGCTTTGAATGTAATATTTTTTAAAATAAATTGAATGTGTCCGACTTATTACGCGAAAAATACTCCTTTCAAAAATACTCCTTACTCGGAAAATGAGTAATAAATTCTCATACTGAAAAATATTTTCATAACGATTCTATTATCATCCAAAGTTGCTATTGCTGGAAAGCGACAGAAAGTGGCAGCTCTCGACCTGTTGACAAACTGAAGACTCTCGTTTAGTCTCAGCCGACTCTCGCGACTCTGTTCTTTCGTTATTGCGAGCCATTCGTCATAGTCGTTGGCCGGAGCCCAAATCCATGCCTCCAATAAAAATGCACTTAAGTGCGAACACAAGGAATCAATTTGCACGATACTTTTCCAAGACTATCGGATCAGCTAGGATTTCGATTTCCATCCACGAGGCGTCTTCGAGGGAAGCGTAACCAGGTTATCGAGAAAAGATCTCCATTGATATTAGCGAAAAATGGAGGCGAAAAATGATGTTGCACATGAACGATAAAGTTGACTGCACTTTTTCCAGCGAGATGAAACTTTTACCCTGCTTACTTGTATCGTAAATTTACCAGTCTATGCGTTGCTGTTTCTGCGTGGAATTTGATGAGTTCGCGAAAATCTTTACAAAGGTTCGAAGATAATAGCATATTATTCGAAAAAGGTATGGTGTGAGTGATCAAAAATGTTAAATGGTTCGTGGTAGAGAACTCCAATTAGCCTAATATATACAATAATATCTGTACTTATACAAAAATTTGCCGCTTGGGGATCATTAGATAAAAATATTGATAACATTCTATAGTAGCGAAAACGAATAGTGCTTGTTCATGCACCAAGAGAAATCGATATTCTTCGAGTTACACCGATGCCACGTTGCAAAATTACAGTCTCTAACAGCCATATTCATAGTTAGAACGTTAATCAACTCGATTAAGTTTCAGTATCCGGTAATTGAAGCTGAAACTGAATTTTAATCTACATATATTCCCAGTCGAAATTAATCAGAGCTATCGCAACTAGCTCAAGATTCACTGTTTTAGTACCTATTCAAGAAATTTGATGATGTTAAAATTTTTAAAAATGTTAAATCTCATATGTAATCCCTTCTACATATATTTTTTCTTAACGAGATCCATAATATTAATTAATTCATTAAAGTTAAATTTACTTACAAATAAAATTATCTTTCAAATAAATAACTATTTTAAATCAGTATAAAAAAAATAGAATGATGAAATAATATTCTTGTTCATTTTATTTTTAGTTTAATTATCTCCTAATGTTAATAATAAATAGACTTAACAAAAGTTAATTTATACCGTCTCTTTCTCTCTCATTTCATTTATATGTATAGTTTTGACGCCGGTTCAGCCACTGAATTCTGCTGAGATACTTTTTATTTCCATATAACTGTAGAGAAATCCGTTTTAGCACAAAAAACGTCCGAGCAAATGTTGCACAGTTACAATCCCTGAATAGTAAGTATCATCGTTTCACGTGTAAAAATGCGACCATTCGTACAATGATGTAAACTATCAGCATCCTCTGCCCTAGAAAATTCTATTATGTTCAGTACAATGTAGAGCTACAATGGAAGACGCGCAATTTTTTTCTCAATTCTTTCACGCTGCGCTCATTTCCCGTCGTTCGTCCTCTCGTTAGCGCAATCGATCCATGTCATATAAATTTACCAAATTTCCAAGCCGTTTTACCATAATTTCGCAGACACATCCTAATTTATTTTACAATATAATGAAATATCCGAATTTAATATGTATGTTGTTTTCTGATGATTTATCTCGAACGAAATATATATCTCAATAAATATCAAAATTAATAACACAGTTCTCAAAGCGTAATTGATAGACAACTATATCTAAACATAAAAGAAGAAAATACGGAAATCGAAACATAAATTTGAGAGTAGAGTAGATTCCCAATTTCAAACTACAAGTCTACATCTAAGCTTGAGTGAATCTCTGTAGTGTATTTTACGTAAAATTACACAGCAAGTCGAAAATTTGTCTTCTTTTGTGGATATGAATGACGATTGATCTGGACAGAACTGCAAGTCATGCCTTCGATCGAGCCAAGAGAGAAACTTGAGTTCCGTTTGTCTTGCCTTCACGCGCAACTGCAAGTCACACCGACGTCAAATATCCGTAGCACGTGGTCCGTGAATTGCGGTGAAACTTGCGCTCCAAGAACTTGTGCTTCGTTGCTCGAGGCCGAACTGACTTCTCAGAGCTTCAGTTTCTCTCTCGCATGGAAAACCCGCAAGATCTAAGTTGACGTGTAATTTATCATTTGAACATAAAAATCTCTACTTCGCAAAAATACAGAGAAAGAAGTAAATAGCATTTCAGTAAATTAGAGAAGTCCATCAACAACGAGCATCTCTTAAACGCAACAATTTGATATTACTTTAAAAGATGTATAATTACTGCACATTACTACTCATTCAATATTATAATAATAGTAAAAATTCTAAATAATAAAATACTAAAAAAATAGAAATTTATTATATATACATTATATACTAAATTATAAATTATAATTA
>NW_017305885.1:1662542-1666955 GCF_001594115.1 Trachymyrmex septentrionalis
ATATATTAAAATTAAAAATGTATTCTATTAAAAAAATAATACGAAAAAAAGTCATGCAACGTGGAACATTATTGAATTCTGAAAGTAACAACATAAAAAATGCACGTCAGTATCCTGATAGATAAGCTTAATATTACCTGTTACTTGTAACAAGACCTGAGGAATTCAGTGGAGTGCTTTATAACAGGCCGAAGCTCTTAACTTTCGCGGCAGCTTTCTAACAGTAAGCTTTCCTTATTCATTCCATCCCCAACGTAACGCTGTAAACGACGAATTGTACCGCCTTCAACATTACTTAACTCGGTCGTTACGACCGAGAGCTGCAAATTAGTCGCTCGCGATTGTTCGCTAGTACTGCCAGTGTTAAGTTAAAGTCGGACAAAACCACAAATAAAAAGCCGGGTCGAAAAAGCTCCCGTTTCACACCGGTCCAATTAGCTGATAAAAGCGCTGAAGGAAGTATAAACGCGACGGGCGGGCGACGCACTTCTCACGAATCGTTTTATTCGCGATAGCTATAAGGAAAGAAGAATAATGCGATGATGGCGCATTGCTTCCGGTCGGGAAAATTCTTTATGCGCCTTGAGGGAGAACAAAGAGCTTCTTAAAAGAAGGGCGAACCCGGTTCAATAAGAAATTAGTAATATTCATGTTGGGTCGGCGAAGGATAGTAAAAGATTTTACTCGCTCGAGCCGGTCATAATAATTTATATGCGCGCTCTAGTTAACTTTATAACTTACATCCGCGCGCTGAATTATCCATTAGATACATTTTAAGTCGCTCTCGGAAAGCAGAGTAACTTTCTGACGTAAGCTGTAATCTAACTTAGTGAGTTCCGAAAGCAGTATTAGGAACGATTATCCTGAGTGCAGCTTCTGTGAAATGCACTCGAAAGAAATTCAAAATTTTTGTCGATCTTGTTGGATGGAAAACGCATTAGTCACTCAGACACAATGTGACGACGTCGGTCACACAGGGAGACTTTTGTCTTCTCTCTCTCTCTCTCTCTCTCTCTCTCTCTCTCTCTCGTCGTCCTAATTGCAGCATCAATCCTCTTTTAATTTGAAGAAAACTTCGAAGTAGCACATTGTATTTCAATAATGAGATATTATAATAAATTATGTACACATAAACAGATATAATTTAATGTAAATGAGCAGTTTTAGCAATAAAACGATTTAAAAGCGTTTTAATGAATCCTTTGATCTCCCAATAAGAGAACGACATACTTGAGTAGGTATAGCACCCAACCAATTCAACTGCTTATAATTTTCATAAAAATATACAAATTATAACATTTCTTTTTCAATCAAAACGGACATAACGATGTAAAGAATATAACAAACCAAGCAAATGTATATCTTTATTAATAAGAAAATTATAAGTAATCAAAAAATATTAGAAAAGCATAAGAAAAAGCTAGGTATGGTATACTCAGAGTGACATCGAGAAGTTAAAATTATCCAGATGATTACATGGTCAATGATAAGCGTAAGAATTACATATCTCGCACGTTGATTTACAAACGTTTAAGAGTATACATTTCGTCGGCAAATCAAGAATGGCTGGCAAAATTCGTTGTCGCCAATAAATTCATCAGCATTCGCATCGCGAAATCTTTTTATCCGATGACATTTATGAGCCAGCTATACCAAACGTCACTTACATGATGGTGCCCTTCTACTACCTTCATACTACCGTCACGCCTCGTCGGGCAAGCTAACGTCCTCCATTAGGCTTATTGGCTGATGCAGGAATTAGAGCGTCCATTCTAGTCCATGGATTGCTCGAATGTTACGTATCCGGCGGCCCGGTGTCGGATGAATGCAAAACGTTTCGCTCGACATCATCTTGCCTGCTGCATATATCCCTGGGGATATGGCACTGCTACCCATCTGGATAACGAGTGGTTCCTGTTTTGCTCTCATCCATCCAGGCACTAATGACGTTCCGCCGACTACATCCCGCTCACGTACCTCGGCAATCCCGTCGACGCTGCCTCAGCGCTGTCGACGTCTCGCGTGTATCTATCCCGGGTTTATTTCATCTCGTTCTTGCCGAAGTACGAGAACCGATAGAAAGTTTCTTAATATCGGATGAAAACGCTATTGCAACCTCATACGAAAGTTCATAGTCGGTGCACCCTTCCTGGACCGACTTTATTTCCGCTCTTTTTCCCCTGCGCAAGATCTTCAAGGATTCACTGCTGCTTCCGATAAAAACGGTATTACTTAGCTGACAACCGATGGTACTATCACAATTTTATTTAAGTGCACGAGAAATGTCAAGAAATAGTAAAATATCAATATTATCAGATAAATTGATCTCATCAATATTCATTACTATATTTTCTAAATATGTCAACTTTAATATTAACTTCATTTTTAATTTATTTTTAAAAATACTGTTTGAAATTCAAACTCCTAAAAGAATTGGCTCCAATCAGCGCTATCAACGTTCATTAATGATAGATGTAATGTATGATTAAAATAAGAAAACAGTTTCGTTTTCCTACGTTTTTGTGCTCTTGAAAGTAGAATATATTTTTTTATAACCATATATACAAAGAGAAATGAAGGATTAATAACACTTATTTGCGAAATTTCAGAATGTCAGCAAAACGACTATTATAATGATTGTGACAAAGCTCAATGCGTCAAGCTTTGATACCATGCATTCTTCAAAATGCGTGGTATAAAAACTCGGAATCTTGCATCTTTGGAACATATCGTCAAAAAGTCGTTAGTTGCATTACACGTATCTATTTTCAATTATTTCAATTAATAATTCAATTATTTCGTGTGCTTCTATTATATTTTTTGTTCATGAAATGCTAAACTATATAAAGTGTTTATATGTTTTAAACATTCTGTGCAGTTATAAATATGCGATTCATTTTATTAAATTCTAGACTTGGTAAATACTTTCGCCTCCTCATCATTCATTCACTGCTAATAAACTCGCAAACAAATAGCATTTAAAAAAATAGATCAAAGTTAAAATTGCGTTAAATAACTGTTAAAGTTAACTTACCATTAAAATACAATTCAGAATTAAATGCAAGAAAAAAAAGTCTTAAATTAAATCCTAATATATTACTCACAATTTTCACGATTATGAGTAATAATAAGTAACTGGATTGAGCCCTCTTTAGACATTAACATAACGAAAAAATCCAGTAGCCGAAACTTGTATTGTAATTATTTTCTTAATTTTGATTCTATCTTTTACGTTATATAATTTGACCTTTGTTAATTGAAATATATTCTTTTGTTAATTCCAAAGAAATGTGTTGACTCTTACTTTGCCCGTTACTTATTATTATTCGTTTTGTGTAGAAAGAGTCCTATGATTTGTTACTTATTTCACGATTATATTTTGGTATTGTTATATATAAATTATATTTTGAGAAAATTGATATAATGTGAAAATAATGTAAAAATAATGTGAAAATAATCACTGCCTAATGTAACTTTCAATATTGCACGATTAAACGGAATTGCGGGAAACTGTTCCCATAAAGATAGGCGCGAGCAATCGATAACAAATTGCGGAAAATCATTGGTTTCTATTGGCTCCATTGCCAATTCTTAAGCTTCTATTACGGGTCTTTCAAAATCATCTTTGTAACTTTCTTTCACATGTCAGAAATTTTTAGCCGGTTACGATGTGGACAAAATATTTGATTCGAGAACGATGGCTGCCGTACAAAATAGCGTAATTGGATTTAGGACGGCACTGTTGAAACTTTTTCCTCTCGCAATTTAGAAGCACGTAAAGTCGCAAAATTGCAAGAACTTTCAGTTAAAAGTAATAACATCTGTTCTTTTCAGTTTGACAATAAAAATCTGTGACGCAGTGATAAGTTAAATGACAAATATATACTTGCATCTGCGCGGAGAATTACTCAGTATCTTCTAACGAGAGATTGCATCCGTTAAAAAAAATATGTTCACGTCCGAGAAAAGAAATTTTTCAGATTCATTATATAACAGGAATATTCATTACACCCATAATTCTTAGCTAACGTTGCATTTTAATAATACATGAAACGACTTTCAGAATTGAAAAATCGCACCGCTTAACTCCATCGCAATACCCCGAGAGGTTGAAGATGAGTTTCAACAACAGTACTATAGTTTCTTTCACGTACATGAAACACATACTTTATATAATATCATCATTTTTTTACTCTGTAAAACGAACAATCTATGTGAGAAGTATTAGATTTAATAAACCCTGCTCCGAAAAGTTTCAATTTTTATTTTATACTAATTTTTATAAATCATTTTATTACTTTTTTATTTTTTAAATTAGGTTATTAATGTATAATTTCTTTGATTGTTATAGTATTATATAAAAAATCATGATAAAAAAATAACTTGTAAATATTTTATATAATTTAATATTTA
>NW_017305885.1:1667055-1678287 GCF_001594115.1 Trachymyrmex septentrionalis
AATATATATATATACATTGTAAATAAAAATATAATAAAAAATTATTGAATAATTTATTACACTAGAAGTCTCGACATAATTATAATTATTAATAGACTTTAATATTCCTAATCCTCTAGAAAAAAATCGCTTTTTTTATTAAATCAATATACAATACTTAAAATGTATTTAAAATGTATTTAATTTAATGATAATAAGACTTTAGTAAAATGTAATTTAAATTAAGTGTTAAGAATCATTTTCATGTTAAAATAATATTTCATACATATAAGTGTTTCTAATGATAAGTTAATATGTTAAACTTTACTAAGTGAATCTTTTTTGCATTAGAACATCTAAACCGTAAGCACCAATGCATTAAGGGCTAGTATATCAGTTATATCATATATGAATTATTTTTAAAGAAATATATTCTGGCTCCTAAAATATATCATATAATTAACAGAACAGTCTGTTGATTATAAGAGCCACAACAATGTAAATTTGGAAGGTTTCTATTATCGAAAGATAACGGGCTTGTTCTTCTGTTCAAATCATCCTTGTTCATCTTGTGTCAACCGTATGTAAAAGTCGTAACAGTTTAAAACCTTATCGCTATGGACCACACCGGACGGTGACCGCTGACCCGAATCATTATAAACATATGGCGACTTTTATTGCGGCAAAAGATAGCAGCAAAAGAGTATTTTTAAAGGTAGATTGAAACTGTTAAATTAAAAAATAATTTCAAATGACTATTCGTTATCTCTTTACAGTGGCACATTAACAAAAAAAAAACAAACAAAATCGGAAAATAAATAACTACATGGATTAATTTGATTAATATTTAAAATTAGATGTGCAGATGTTAAAACTAAAAATATACAATAAATTCATTTAATAGGTTTAAAATAAACTCTTTCCTCTTTAAATCTTTTCTCTATTGTTTGGCTCTTGGAGAGTCCTCTATCACTTTCTCTATTTGATTACTTCGCACCAAATTCGCGATAATATTAAATTTAACTTAATAATATCTTTTGCAATTATATCGTTTCATCACTATTTCGTTTTATTCATTAAAATAGTACGCATTTACTTTAACATTGAATCCAATGAGGCATCAATAGC
The DNA here is from genome assembly GCF_001594115.1 of Trachymyrmex septentrionalis. Lineage (NCBI taxonomy): Eukaryota > Metazoa > Arthropoda > Insecta > Hymenoptera > Formicidae > Trachymyrmex > Trachymyrmex septentrionalis. Next base: position 1,668,163 of record NW_017305885.1, read on the forward strand.
GAAATAATTGTCTTAATCAGCATTCTTAATAACACAATGATTGTTAAACTAGTCTTGCGATACGTGTATCTCACGCTTAATATATCACCGTCGTGATACTCGTGATAGACGCCACGTATGTAAAATCGGGTTGCGGAAACGCCCCGTTAACAGACCACGGTAAATAATTTATGCTGCTTGCGCATAATCCTGGCGACACGCGATGAAACTGAAATTTCTACGCCTTGTGAAATTTCAGTAATGCGTACAATAGAAATGCTCGTTCGTAAAGCCACAGGGGTCCATTTTACATTCCTACAAATCCTACAGAAACGTGTTGCTGGTAACACATTGTCATTAGGTAGCACCAAAAATAATATTAAGTATATTCTGCAGTATATTAAGCATCTTGATAAATAATTTAAGAAAAGAGCAAACAAGATATATATTTAAAAGCTTGTAACAAAGATCAATTTTGATGATTGATCTAGCAAAAATTGTTTTTCTCGTACTATATATTATTTTACAGTTATATTGAAAGAAATGGTGACATTATTCAAATTCTTAATCCTTTAAGTACTAATAATATATCTAATATTATATTTTAATATTATTATTATATATTATACTAATATTTTAACATATAGTTATTTCAGTTTTTTTTTTAGTTAGTTTATTTAACATATCATAGTTAGTTTTAGTCTTTAATTAGAAGACACCGATAATATAATAACTAATTGTAAGTATATTATTATAGATACAATTATAATCGAGAGAATTCACGACAGTACAAATACCACGACATCATGAATGCAATGCTTTCCGCGCTATTTATTGCCGTTAACAAAAGCTAGAGCTAATGCAAATAATTTGAATGATTATGAATGCCACATGTAAACCGAATCGAATTCACTGTGCAATTGTAAATTTCTCATTATCTCGAACTCGCGTAACAATCCTAATGATTCCGCATACTAAATCGCATATTTACAGAAAATACTTATATCTCGTTTCAAATTTTTTCCTCATATAGAAAGCTAAAAATAAATTTCGCAATATAATATGTGTATCAATTTTAGCGTTTCTATTTTTCACTGCATTTTTAATACATAAAGAAATAAAAGATTAATAAACTTAATAGTATTATCAATGCGACACAGTTGTAATTTTCATAAATTCATAAATTTAGCATTAAATCATGTTTTGCAAATATAACGCAAATATCAAACGTAAGTCATTGATCGAGTAAATACCTTCTTGAGCCAATAATAAATATAAAATAAATTGCATGTCACGCAAATAAATACGGTCACGAAAATAAAACAATATAAAGAAATTATACCTATACGGTATTAATTTCGTTCGACTTCTAAAAAATATATATTACATATATTTGGTAGCCAAAATAGATTAAAGCATTTACCACCTGCTGATTGTTAAAATTTCTAAATTTACACTAACTTCTTAGTAAAATATTTATATCCAGATTTGTATAACCGCACTGCAAAAACTTGTTCGAAAAATATAGTGCAATTCTAAGTGGATAAAATAATGTGCTGTGATATTTCCGACATGCTGGACAAGCTACTCGATCTGTACGCATTTCAGAAAAGAGTTCTTATAAATTTCAGCTCGAATAAAGTAACGTAAAGTAAAGTACGCGCACTTTAATGATAAAAAGTACGAATGTAATTTTGGAACCGTATACATTTTGGTGCTTTTCCATCCCTCCGAATGAGACTCCTACAGATTTCAATGCGTGTTTCCTCTCTTGACAATTCAATTCCGCTTATAACCGTGCATAAAAAGTTCCGACGACACAGGAGAAGATGTAGGTCAGTTTTCTCCGGCGACGGCGTCATATAGGTAGGCCACTCGAAATAATTTAGCGGCGATCGATGCCACCTTGCCGAAAATAGAACCGCCTAGCTTGCGGGAGATGTAATGTCGTGTGACAATCCGCCCCGATGCAATGTGCGCGCACTTCGCTGATCGTGATCTCCGTTTCCCTCATATTACCGTTCATTTCGCATTGCGCGTATCCAATTATGTTGACATTTAGCTACGACTACATATTCTCTCTCTCTCTCTCTCTCTCTCATTCTTTCTCTCTCTATCTCTTTCTCACATATAAGCGCATCTTGTGCAACTGCAAGATACGTACACAGGCAGCACAGGTCAGCGGTTCGAACGGATGCAAACTTCCACCCTTCGAACTGCTGGCTGTTTCGAAAATTGAATTTGCGACGGATCGTCGCAGTTTCGCAACACGCCTCATACCGCGCGGTTATACCTTACACGGCGACCACGAGCTTTTGGGGCTACAGTGAAATTGGCCGTTGTGCACTTTGCGCGGCTCGCAACGGAGTCGTGAAAGTGCGAGGAGAATAAAGTATTTCGCCGCAATTAGTCGCGAGCTCGTGCGGAATTTTCACGCGGCCGGTTCGCCGTAATCGAATGAAGCTCGCGTGTCGACGTTACTGGATGTGTTGACGTAATTTATAGAGACTGCTATACGCAAACGTGGTCATTCACTATGCATCCGACTGTATGTAAAGGTCGGCAGTGCCAAATCATTAGCTTGAATTTACATATATGTACAAATGATATGTACAAGTGACACACACACACACACGCGCGCGCGCGCGCGCACACGCACACACGCACGCACGCACATACATGCATATAACGAAAATTTTCATTAAATACGCTGAAATATTAATATCAAGGAAAATATTGTAATCTATATTAATGTAACCGATTATTATTTAGTAAAATTAATTTATGCGAAAATATTTAAGAATCTGAATTATATATTATTTATATAAGCTAAAAACTTTATAAATTTATTTTATTTTTAGAAAAAACTAAAATAAAAATATCTCAAAAATGTTCAATCAATATACCGTGTAACAAATTCTTAAAATAGTATGTAAAATACAGTAAATTTGTTATTTTTTATATTCAATACAGAGAGCGAGTTGAAAAGAAGAAAATAAAATGCTTGTTTCCTAAAGCGCCCACATAACACAGCAAGTCGTAAACTCATTCAACATAAAATAAATCGTCCATGTTTATCACGAAAGTATTATTCTAGGCGTTAGAGAGCTGCAACTTAAATTGCGGACCTCGTTGTAAATTCTCAAATAACGAAGAAGAGACAAGAGAAATGCGCGCATATACAGAAAATAGTAACTGTGATATTTTTTCCACTCTTAAAAAAAATCTCGTGCTAGATATGATTCAGAAACGGAATGGCATATTTTGAGATACTCCGTTTACAGTATTGTATGTCTGCACACAATAACTGCATTTCGCAGTAAGCCTTCTTACACTACAATCGGCTGGGATAGTGTATAAATATATGTATATCCATATACATTACATTTATGAATTGTATAATGCAATGAAATACATTTACAGCGTGTATATAGAAACCTCTTGTTCTTTCTAACGTTATTAAACTTAATTAAATAATAATATTTTCTTAACAATTATATCTCACAAACGATGTTTGACTGATAAATATGCAAATACAATAGTTTGTTATTGGATTTAGCAAAACTTTCATTTTGAAGAAAATTTAATTTAACTCAGTTTGTGTATGTTAAGACTATTTCAACAATGATAATGTAGAAAAAAAAAAGCAGACATAAAAAGTAATATCGTTCAAATAAAATTTTTATGATAAGTATATAAAAGTACAATTATAATCATCAGTGTTCTGTAATTCCTAAAAGGGCGACGTGAAACAAAATGAAACCGTTCAATTTCACTTAAATATCGTTCAATTTCTATTGTTATCCATCGCTACAGGCATTTCCATCGCAATTCGTAATACTTCGTTATGCAAAACCCAATATTATGTAATAAATAACGGAAATTTTACACTACTCCTATTATAATATATATACATACACTTTTCATAATTACTGCACCATACTTGTATAGATCTCAATTGTACTACTGTTTTTTCTCTTTTGTTTAATAAATCTTAGGAACTATTATATTGGTTCTCATCAAGATGTTTATAGAATTAAGAATTGCACTCGAACGTCGAATTCGAAATAGATGGTATCTGAATCGCGTGTTATATGCGCGATCGAAACATCACTGTCTGAATATTCATCGACATCGTACCCGTATGTATAGCTAATTACGATGCAGCGGCCGTTTCAGTAATAAGCGAACGTCACTAACGTCGTCATTATCGTCACAACAATATCGACGGCTCGTGGTCCATCAATTGCGACGACGTCGCACCTGGCGATCGGTTTATCGATACAACCCGGTACCGCGCATTTCGGATGCACCCCTGTCGGACGCGAGTGATCTATGTTTATCGCATCACTCGTCCAAGCATCAGGGAATCGCTACAAACTGTCGCTGTGTTTGTGGTACGAAATGCCAATCTAAGCGAACCAATTAACGAGTCCACGTAAACTTTAACCTTACCGATGCCGCTTTCCGACATCGACAGTTCCGCAAATATTCACGTCCAGTGTTGTTGACATGTTTGTGCTATTAATTAATATACCAACTTTAATGATTATTTAACAATATATAACTTGTAATACTACACTTAGGAAATAAAATTAGTGCCAATGTATAATTATTATATTTTAATATATTGAATTATGAATAATGCGGAATATCAAGCTTTGAGTTAAAATTTCACTAATATTTGGAACGTTCGCTTTATTGCAAAAATATGAAAACATGTGATTTCAAGCTTCTTATGGAATACTTTAGAATTCTACGGTTCAAGTACTAAATGGTGTCATGAATATTTACCAAATTTAACAATTGAAATTAGAAGAAAATCGACCAGTCGATTAAAGTATCTCGACGAAAAATTAAGCGATAAGTTAATTCGACTGTTGTCTCGCTAAATCAATAAATCTTACGCTTCAGGATCGACGATACATCTTCGTCTTCGGAGTTCGAAACTTTCACGAGCAAGCAAGGTAAAATCGAGTTGCGTATTTCGGATTAAAACAAAATTAAAATCTGAAGCACGAGCGACCCGTCTCTTTCCTAATAGTTTTCATCAGAGTAATTGAGAGAGCCATTAAAAGGTATTTAATCTCGCGATAGAAGTACATGGATTGGTGTACCATTGCGATTTAATACTTCGTTCGCGCAACTCAGAGATGTTATGAACGACGAAAACTAATTTAGTCGTGAACCGATAGTATTGCCAGCGCGATAATGTAATTCGATGGTCCAAGATCGCCGGCGGATAAGCAATAAAGCAGTTCGGTTAACTTCGTAGTTCTCGCATTGCTGCTGCAGCTAAGTCAGGTAGCTAAGGTGGGCAATTCACTATTTTCACGGGACAGAATCTCGAGCGGCGGGCGACCACTTGTGTCGCATTCGACGCCGATTGTTCAGCAAGTATTACGCCAGCGACGCCAGCACCAGGTAGATTATTCTCTCCTCCCATTCCCATCTTTCTCGTCCGCGTACCTCTCTTCCCCGACGCTTCACCATAGCTTCCCAGCCCGACCACGTTGTTCCGCCTCTCCTCAGCCTCTTTCGCTCGACCGTGTTCACTCACTTTGTCCTCTCGAAACTTCGAAGACGGAAATGCAGATTTAACGGGGAATGTCTAACTTGCCGTGCCAATGGCGGTACATATACATAGTGGAGTCCACGGAAATGCGGCCAAGCTAATCTTCCGTTAATTAAATGAACTGAACACGGCTTCGACCGACTTCCTCACTATCTATTGTCAACCTTAGAAGAAGTCAATGAAGTAACGAATTAACTACGACTTAAATCTCAGAAATATCTGGAATAACTCGAAATCATGAACTCACGTCTGCGTGCTGCAGCATGAAGAAAATCCGACAATACATTTACAGCGGACAATTGTAATTACAGAGAAACTTGACGATTTAGTATCCATTCGCGCTCTGGCTAACCGGTAACTGCGAAAGACACTTTAAGGACCCTCTAATGCACCTGACTACTGCGATTGCAACCGCTGTTACACAACCCTGTCGGATAAAGATGCACCTTCAACAATATGCTGAAGGGTAAACTTCTGGTGTATCATCTTACAATTAAGGATACCTCTAAGTAATGTTTAAATATTAAATTTCAAAAAACTGTTTCCCCCCTTAAAAATATTTTTAGAGATCAGAACAAATATATATATGATAAGATATAATATTAACAATAATTCACACAAATATTATCAGATTTTATTGGATACTTTGGATAAAATTTAACTTTAGAATTATAACGTTATCAATCGTATATTTAAAATACTATTTTGTCATCTTAAAATTATTTTTTTCTTAACGAAAGAATTTGATTAAATGTGATTTTTTAATTTAATTATATATTTTCTTTTTAATAACATTGACATAATAAATTAAAATAAAATGCAAAAAGAGTTTAAAAACAAATAAAATTATTATTATTTATTAAAAAATATCTATTAAAAAAATTAATAGATTTTTATTTTCTATTTATATTCTTAAAGCAGAATGTATGTGAAAAGCGGATTTTAATTATATTAATTTAATAAATCTGCATATACATAAAATATTTTTGAGATAATATTGTAAGATATTATGCATCTATGTGTGCAGATAACATGCTCAAAGAAATATACCGATAAATACTATGATTGTACTATGCATTACTCTGGCAGAGATCCAGACTCAATATTACCCATCCAAGATTTATACGACTATTATTTCTTGTACGGACTACGTCGGCACGAAATATACACTCTTCATAACGATCTTTTCCCTTTTTCCTTACACATAACAATCATTAATAATATGCCATTAACAAAGAGATATCTCGACTATTTCAGCGGTACATTTCAAAGTTAGAGTATTCACAGACATTGATTTGACAAAATAAAACAACGCGGGATATACAGTTTCAGTGAGAATATTTCAGCCAATCGCTCAGTTTCAATAAATTGAGTGTCTTCAAAATATCATGTCTAATAACTGTTAAATAAATTGACGTTATAAAGGAAACTTTATTTTATTAAAGTTTTCAAAAAGAATGAATAATAGATTTTGTAGTCTTTTTGTGGTAAAGAAAAAGATGTAAATTCTTTATGAAATTCACCTTTTCTGATAAACTCATCTAAAGTTGTATTAAAATATAACATGTTATATTTTCTTTTTAAAGTAATTTATTTTGTAAACTGAATTTCCTAAAATTTAAAACTTTAGTATAGAAAAGTTTTCAACTAAATTTCCATGCATTTCGTACTTTATCTTTATCAATTAATATATTGTGGCATACATCTTTCCTAAAGTATAATATTCTGCACCAAATTTGTAAAATATGTTTATTTATAAAACTGAAAATATAGGTTTTTACTTTTCCAAAAATACAAAATATCAGTTATCAAGAATTTATTTTTCAAAATTGCTTCTTATTTTTTTTATTCTCTCTAGAACTTTTTTGTCGCCAGGCGCGTTTTCACAATGTTTTCTTAATTTCAACGTAAACAGCACAATTATGAACTCTAACAAAAGAAAGAATAATTAAGATCGCTGTTGGTCCTCTTTGTAATCTAACTACTATATTTGTATAGCTACGTGAGAAAACCGCGCCAATATGCTACTGCTTTTATGAGACCGCATTAATAAGCGTACAATATTCATCGCAACCCTGCAATCAAGAGTAATGGCTATGAATAATGGATGAGTCCCGTAAAATAACCTGATTCGAAATTCCAGAAAACGATCGTCTTATGATCTTAAAAATAAACATACTTGTCGATACATAAATTCTCAATTCTTCTTGTTTAAATATTGTTAACGGAAAAAATATTTTAACGGTATTAAAAAATATATTATTCGTTTGTTACAAAAAAAATAGAAAGATTTTATTTCAAGTGATGGTCACTTTAAATTTAATAAATAAATATCATAATTCATAGTAATATTACTTTTAATTATTTAATCACATTGAGAATATTATTGTATAAAATGATATAAATGTATTATAAAGATAATAAGATAAAAAGGTATTTGCGTATTTTGATAAAACTTTTTAATTCTCATCATAATAAAGTTAAGGATTTTTTAGTATAAATTGCAATTTAATCGTCATTGTAAACGGATAATCTTAAAACAAATACAATAGATTAATTGCAATTTTACCAAATGCTAAGTAGACAACATTTTTGTTATAACTGTAATATTAATTCAATTATCGACCATTATAACAGATTCAATTTCAACGGCAATTGAACAAATGCAATGTGCAAGGGTGCTCTGTAGTAATAATCAATATCGTAATTATGAGGTTCTACTCTAAGCAATGATCACGAAGGAGAATGCAATGTAATGATGCATTGTTGCAACATATTGATCGCAAATAGAAATTAAAGTTACATTAGTTTGCAAGTTTCTTGTCACTTTCAACGTAACTTCCATCAAATTCTTAATAGATATAAAAATTCGAATCTCAAATATTTGAGTAAAAAATAATTATAGAGATTAGGAAGAGAGAGAGAGAGAGAGAGAGAGAGAGAGAGAGAGACACTGAAATTTTTAGCCAAAATTACAGCCACGAAAAACATAGAGGGCGGAACACGAGTTATCAGACGAACGCCAATTATCAGAGATATTTGGAACCGGATAGAATGGGAAGAAAAAAAGAGAGAAAAAGAAAGAATAAAGAAAAGAGGAAACGTGAAAAGGGTGGGTTCGTCTAATCAAAAAAAAAAAAGAAAGAAAAAAAAGAACAGGCCGACACTGCACATTATTGCATGGACGAATTAATTCCGGGAACTCTCAGCGGTAGGACGCTGCCACATATAATTCGTGAGCCCTGAAAGCCCAGGCCATCGTTAGGGCTTCGCTTCAAAGTACGAACTTCGCCACCCGTCACGACACGCTTCTAAAGTTGAAGCCCTTTGGGAATTTCAAACGAATCTTGTAGAGGGGTGAGCTCGTTAAGCTCCAGTGATATTTGTAACATTTACGGATGTGATTTACTGCAAAGCGTCGCGATTATAACGAAACGTTTTTCTTCGCATTAAATTGTGGCACTGAAATAGGCGAAAATGCCTTTCACAAAGTATACCAATCCCGCAAAGCTTTTCTCGAAGATATTTTAGTATGTGTTTTGTGTGTGTGTGTGTGTGTGTGTGTGTGTGTGTGTGTGTGTGTTTCAAACTCTTATCTTATCTTCGACTAGATCCTAGTAAATAAATGGAATAGATTTAATAAAGCACATAAAAGTAATTATATTAAAAACACAAAAAAATTTGATTTTACGTTTTAACGTATACAGAGAAAGACTATAACTAATAGTTTAAGAATTTTTAATAAATGAAAATTAACTCAATTTAAAACATTTTTCAGTACATTATCATTAAATATTTATGATATTTATTATTAAAAAAATTATTTTTTATCATAAATTCTGAAATATTATAACTGGGAAAAATTGTCTTCAAGAAAACTATTTTTTCAAACTTCAAACGTATAAGTAAATTTTCCTTTAAATACATCGCCACCAGTAGATTCAAAAGGTAGGACTTACAAAAATGAAACTTTCCTCGGCCATGAATTACTGATTTCTCTCACAGTCCACAACGGTGCGTAACAAAGCACCATTGTTAATAATCAGTAATAAAATATAGCTGTGCTATGTATAAAACAAATGATTAGAATCATGGCAGTCTTGAAAACTCACTATACATTGATGAAGTATAGAACTTTGTGAAAACGTCGTCCCGAAGTTCTAGTTTGCCGAGAATTTCGGGCGAAACTTGGCAAAAGATGAGAGCTCGTTAACCTAGGATACTGTTTGAAACATTTACGAGCAAAATTTTAAGAATAACACCACAATTGATTAGAAAAATAATTTTGTACTTACATATTATAATAATCGTATCCATAGTTATACGCACAACAATATTTCCTCTACAACTATTATTACTTCAAAAAAACAATTATAATAATTCATTGTTGAATACAATACAAAATATTATTGTACAAAAATTGAGATATGATCTTAACATAATGTTTTAATGAGACAAAGAATACGCTTTTGTTTTGCTCATGTACTTTACATTAAAAGTCAATTTACGTATATATAACAGATAGAATGTATAATTAGAAGTGTCAGATTAAGTTATCCGAATCACGATAC
>NW_017305885.1:1678387-1699621 GCF_001594115.1 Trachymyrmex septentrionalis
TGTATAACAGAGAATGTATAATTAGAAGTGTCAGATTAAGTTATCCGAATCACGATACGATTAATACAATACATTTCTTGTTATGTGGTTAATAAGATAGCGTAAGTAATCGTGAATAACCAGTAGAGCAATTTCCGAATAAGAGGTGGATGTAAACCCCGGAAAGCTCATGATGGGTTACGCTTGGAGATACGGAACTTCAACGTGCGTCATGACACGCTCGAGAAGTTCGCACACTCTCGGGAATTTAGGAGAAATCTCAGTGCGAGGCCGAGAACTCGTTACAGACGAGTGATATTTGTAATGCTTACAGTGAAAATCTCCGCTATGAAGCCCAGTCCGCATAAAAGAGATCACATTTACATAATGGTTAAAAAAGTATTATTTCTCGACAAGATATACAGGGTAAATCAGAGTCGTTGAACCAACTTTTTACCCTATGAGAAAATTATCGACTCCATACCTATTTGAATTATAACGTGTACAATCGATAATTTTCTCATCCTGTATATGTATATATAGTATACATATATAACGCAATGTTTAATTTATTAATTTACTTCATAATTATCTAAAAAAAAAATAAATAAATAACAAGTGTATTAAATAATTTTATTTTATACTCATAAGACTGTATTTTTTTCATGAAATTCGTAAGTAAAATTCAAAAATTTTCAACTAAATTTAATATACAGAGATTTACTGTCAAATCAACAAATATTTTACTTTTTGTATAATTTTATGGTTTTTATGCATTTTTGCATAATTAATATAAATTTAAGTTTTAAAAAATTTTAAGAACTTAATAATTAAAAACATATATGAAAAAAGTCTGTATCTATAGCTTCTCTTACCAGAACAAAGTTCGCGAGAGATGAAAAAGTAAATAAAGCTTGTTTAATTAAATCTTTCTTGGTTCAAAATCCATCCATTCGATAGAAATATGTTACTAAACGGAGTATTGTAACGTCCAAAATACGGCTAATGAGAGTGTACATAATGCATCATAATCACGATGCAGTAAACTGCGCAGCATTACAGTTAAAAGCATAATAATTATGGACACCAGTTATCGCAATAAAATTTAAAACGCTCCCAGGTGATTCGGTAAATAAATACGCGTAGCGACAGCTATTTATCAGGATCATAATTTTCATGCAAATGCGAATCTTGCTGCTGATCTAATTAACAATCCAATCAACAATTTCACAAAGTTTAATTATTTGACGAAGAAAACAGCGAAAGAAGATAAAAGCAGATCAAAGTCAAGAACAAGAAGCTCACGTTGATGTATTTTCAGCATCAACGCGTGCTCGCAACGGACAGACATCTCCTTTTATCTTTATGCTCAAGCAACCGGCTGCGGTAAACGTACTACTCCTCAGTGAAGCCCCTGAGAATTCTGATTACTGATTTACGAGGTTCCGGTCCTACGAGGAAGAGAAACCGATCCTCCTCGAGAAGGCAGATGGACCCAAAAGCAGACGCCGTGAATGCGCTCCGAGAGAGAAGGTAAATCCTATCAGAAGTACTTATAGTTCGGGCGTTGCTACTCTCTTACTCCATACCTTCTCTTCCGTAACTAGCGGCGGTTCCATTCTACTTAACTCCTACAGCTCGTCCATTCACCAACTCATCTATTAGATCTGATTGGAGTATATCTGAGATTTAACGTAAAGGAATAGATTATAACTCTTGGGAAATTATGTAATACAATAGAGATGAAAAAGTAATGTCTTGATTTATCGGTAGTATTATGAAATTCTATCACGCTATTGTCGAGCTAAAAATGTATTTATTAAATGTGTTAATTTTTGTACTTATTAAATCGTTGTAATGTACATTTACAGAAAACAAACTCTCGAGTGTTAGTTACCTTATAAAATACCAAAAATAATAATTAAATTATTACTTTTATCTTTGATGCAAGGTATAAGACGCTTTAAAAACGCATTAACGATCGCAAATTCTTTCCATAGATAAATTCTCTCAGGCAGCCAATAGAACAATCTTCAGTTCATCAATCAATAAAAGTTGATGCAGAATCTTTTATAATGTAGAATCTTTTTGAGGGGTAGTTATCAAGATGTAAATTAACGCTCCAGAGTTTATTTTCTTTTAATACTATTTAATACTTACTATCCAAGTAGCAAGCTGACGTTATTTGTCAATTTGTGTTTGTTTTAACGTCAAAATAATCAGGAGACACGGTAGAGTTTCGGCGCAAAGACAAGCGCAGCAACACTACCGTATTCCTTTACATGAAACCGCGAGTTGCAGGGTTGAAGACACAAATAATATCAACATGCTATCTGGGTAATTACTTGATAAACACACAAAATTTTGTAACTAAACTTTTTTGTCACCCTAGGTATAAATAAAAAAAAAATAATTGCATTCTTCTAATAGCAAAAATAGTATGTTACTGCAGAAAAAAAAAAGGAAATAGTATTATAATCTCCCGTGACTACCTTATCCTTAATGTATGTACGCGCTCCTCGAATGCAGGTAGAAACGAAAAGGTAAGAGAACATCACCCCGCGCCGAGAACGAGGTATATGGAGCATCATGTTACTTAGCTTTTAACGGATATTAATACAATTTATGGTCCGCGCCAACATTGAAAACTTCGCTGCAGCCATTAACATTTTTACGGTTTATTAAGCAGAAAAAAGTATACACTCCTTAATCTAAAAATATTATAATGCGTAACAGAAATATCATTCGTCAAGCTCTTCCTATTTTATAATCGTGTTAATTTAATTTATATATTCATTCTCAATTTATGTCAAACAAAATGCGCACGTGTAGCACTAAAGTTTCGGTTAAATATTCTAAAATTATTTAAATGCAAATGCTTTTCATAATTTCATTAAAAGTATAAATTTTCAGCGAAACGTAAAGAAACTTGTAAAGAAAATGTATAGCATCGTCCGTTGAATCGTTTATAATATTTGTAATCTGATTTCATCGGTGTAAATAATTTTTTCTATCGGAATAAAATCATAGTAAATCATGAAAAATCATGGAAAATTTAATTACCAAATTATGAATTGTATTATCCGAGACAAACGAATATATGAAAAAGCATGCTGTTTAGAGTAAAACCAATGCGATCCAAACGTCAATACACCGACTATTTGCCATCTTTCGATGACATAGTAGGAATACATGATAAAATATCGAGAAGCGTACGATAACAAGGTTGCCTCGTACCAGTTGGTCGTGACACACACGGGGAACGAAATTTTCTCGTACGTGCTGGCGAGACGTGGTATCCAAATCGTATTGGCATGACGCATTCATCGGTAGGTCTTTGTGGTCGTAGCGACCGATATCGATCAACCCTTATGCACACAAATATCAGTCTACAAAATTACTAATATCAAAATATGCAATCTCCGTTATCACTAAAAATCAATCGAAATTAAATAAAATTAGTCAAATTGATTTTATTTAATATTCCAGAATGTATCTTATAACATCCTTAATTAATACTTGGACATCTCGAATGGTTAGTATAATAAGTGACATTTGAATAATGGAAACATATAATATTATCTTTTTGTTTTGTTTGAATTTATATTTTAGAACATTTTTCGGTCATACAGCTGCAATGCAGTAGCAAAAGCGTAAGCTTAGTGAGACATTCTAGAAACGAATCATCGCGTTTGAAAGAAATTCCCACGCGTATCTAAGTGAAAAAATATTATTTATTAGCCGCCATGTCCAGTGATACTTCTTGTGCAAAACATGCGCATTCGTCGATGTGTGTTTAAAACGCGCGCAGTCTCAGTAGTGCAATTGGCTCTAATTTCCCGAGGGCGCTATTCATCATCTGATTTTGCAGTTGTATCCTAAAGTCCGAATTACTTGCGAAAGAGACGAATAATTTAGTCTTAATAGATCTCGTTGTCATATCATGTGAAATTAATATCCACTCTGAAATTATTTCATTAAATTGATAGTATTTCTCTCTCGAAATCTCGCGTCGAAACCACTCGATCAAGTCATTACCATTAACTTAATCAATTTCAGGATATATGGAAGCATAAATCTAGTTTCACAGTCAATATTATTACAAATTTTATTAAACGGCAACATTTAAAACTAAAGGAAATTTCATTCTAGTAATATCAACGCTACAAATTCTGTAAAAATTCTTTTGGTTCAATATTATTATACCCCGAAAACATTTCTTAACATTTACAATGTATTTAATATATTTCTACCAAATTTTAATTTATTTTCTGAGGATTTATTTCTAATTAATAGTTGTTATTAATAATTAAAATTTTACTTATTAAAAGTATTCATAAAAAGAACTTCAAGAAGATTTTAATATTACGAGATTAACACATATAATTTATAGTAATTACGATAAAAAAATTAATGCTATATAAATTACAAATTACAAAGTAGTACATTACAAATTCTGTAAAAATTTTTTTGGGTTGGTATTATTATCCCGAAAATATTATAATATTTAATGTACATATTTAAAATTAAGTAATTTTCTAATTATTTATTTCTATTAATAATTAAAAATGTATCTATGAAAGATATTTATAAAAAAGACTTCAAAAAGATTTCAATATGAGATTATATACGTAATTATTAATTGTGATTAAAAAATAAACGTATTATTTTTCATGCTTGTTGCTTATATAAATAATAATAAAAATATAAAATTTCGTAAGTGGAATATTAGTAAAATATAATATAATATTTCTTCTCATAACACAATTAGTTAAATTCAAACGCTAAGCAAATGTGAGAAATAAAATTCTTAATAAAATTGATTTTGTCGTGATAGGGTGAACAAATACGATTATGTTTTTATAAAGAAAAGCAAGGAAAACATGAGTGATTAATTTAATAAGCTGAAATGTTGCGGCTACATGTGCATGCCGAAAGCACATTTGTGTTAGCAACGGACCGACTTCACGTGCTCCACGTAAATGTGGTCAACCAATTAGTGCCTCGTTTTCAACAGAGTTAACTAGAACCAATGCATTACAAACGTTTCTCAATTTAATAAGTGCAGCTACTATAGTTGCATCATATATGTTCCGATATAATGAACGAGCCTCATCAGCCAACTATATCTACGTGTCCAATCCACAAGCTGCGTCCAATTCACATCTCTCTATTATTTACTTGCAAATGTAAAATTACAATGTAAAATTATAAGAAACGCTTTCTTCCTCTTATAGCAGACATTTCTATCGCAAAAGAAATGTTTGCGTTCTATTATAAAATATGTAATTGTAATATATATAATATATCCATTTCCAATACGTGCTTGTTTCGAGGTATCTTGTAACGCGAATAAGCATAGAAGACGTGATAAAACAAAAAAATGAATTTAATTACGTTCGCGCTTAATTACCGTTGCTTAAATTTCGAGCATCGGAATATTCTGGGGTCAGCCTTATAACCAGCAAGAATTGGCTGTATCGATTCCGTCGGATAAAATATGCGCTGCTTTATGCACTAACTCATAACTTCCCACCTACATCGAGCTATTCGATGTATCGATAATTTCGCTTTATCCCGCGTGCTCGACCAACGCGCGTTCCACCTATTATCGGAATACCGGAAAAACGATAGCGCCATGCCATTAATCCCACTGATAACTATTATTTAAGGGAACCGCAGACCGTTCCGCATGTTATTCTTAACAAACAAAATTTGCAATAAAAATCGAGCAACCTTACATACACCTCTCCGCGTGATTAATGCAGCTTAATTTAAAAATATCGAAACTTACCATATAATGTGGAATTTGATGATTTAAAAACAACTCAAAATGCAATCGTGCATGTTACAGAACATTGAACAATAAATAAAGAAAATATGTAATACCAATAATACAATTTGTTATTCTGCACGCACTTTGTAAAAATAATGCGACACTAAAATGAAATTTTTGTATAATATAAAAAAAGCGTATCTTTGAAAGTTTTTAAAGTTTCTTTAAAATTAAATACTCAACTATGTCCGTTCTACAATTAATTTAGCACTGTAATTTGCATGTGTATTCAGCGCTCGTCAGATAATTTAGAGATATACCGAGATAATAAATGTTATAGTGCAATAGACTGGTACTTGATGGAGGCATATTTTTTTTACGTGAATTAATCATATCACGCTCGTGACAGATATGTATGCGAGAGTGATTGTAAACAGCGGCCATTCTGCTGCTAAACTATCATTCAGCAACGGTAGGTACATATCAACAGATATGCTACAACGTACACGCACAAAATTGGAAAAAAGAGAGGAAAAAGGAGATAAATCTCATTTGTCGAGAGTTGTTCCATTACATACACACAAAAGCGATTTCTATGTTTACACATGACAATAAAAATACGGCAATTGACTGACTTATTTATTTTTTCCATATCTGGATAAAACTCACAAAAGCTCTTTTTTCCTCTTCTTATTTATTTTATATATAGCATACAATTACATGTGTAAAATTAGCGAAAAATCTGATGTATAGAAATCGCGACGGATGAGGAAAAAATCGTCGAAGTACAACAAGAGTTATCGTTCGCAGAGCCATGCGATCAGCTTTTAATATACATTCACCAAAACGCAGCCCAAAGCGAATCCAATTTCCCAGCGCGCTTCGCGACCGACATGCAGGCGATGACGCAGGTGCGGCGCACCGCAACACGGCGGCTGAAATTAATCACTCTGATAAATAATAATAACTGGCGACACTCTCGCGCCTAGTTAGTTCGTTATTAATACGCAATTCATATTAAACGGGCCCTTCTCGCACGCCCATAACGACATACGGGGCCGAATGTACTCGGTTCTTCACCCCGACGCGCGCATTCGCTGTCCTGGTGACGCTTGGTGTGCGTGCGATATGGCGTGCAGGGTGATGCTCGTGCTTCACACGGGGCCACAACCTTGTTACTTTATGCGCGTATCGGACACATCTCATAATTAATGTGCCATAATTAATCGGCGCCGGCCCGACTCGGTGTGGACATTAGTATCGCGGGACATGTACCTCGTCCTATGCCACAATGTTGCGAGTTTCTAAATAACTATCTACGATGGCACGACGCGACGCGCGCGAGTTCGTCTTTGAATCTGACGAACCCGTTTCATCACGTGACAGCGGTAGTTCGAAGTGAAAAGGGACCAACCATTATATCAAGTATTCCAAGCGTAACATACTGCTTGTTGCATAAATATCCTTGAATTATTGACTGAAACGGAAATTACGGAAGTCAAAGCGCAATGTTTAATATTACGTATTATTTCCTCTAACAAAACGATAGCTAAAAATCGCAAAAATTATGATATCTCTGATCCGCGGAAATTATAATTTTAATACTCAACGTGATTTTATCTCAGTATTGGGGAATTAAAATAAATATGCAATCTTTTTAATGGATTATATCGTGTAAATTACAAAATAAAAATTAACTTATAACACTGTTATATTTTTGTTAACGGGATTGCGATAAAAGATGCAAGACAATACTACCCGAAAATAGCTTTCCCTTCAATAATAACGTTACTGAAGAAGCGGCAGGGAGCAGCAAGAAGGTCCAAGCTGATAAAGAAAGGACTTGATGAACAGACAATGGGACGAAATCAACGTTCAAACAATTACTAGACTATCTGCAACGTCGTTGTCAACGTAAACCGTACCGACGTTGTTGATAATAATTCCAACGATAGACAATGCAAGACTATAGCGATGAGCGAGAATGTGCTAGGCGGGAGGAAATAGGCTAGGCCGTGCGAGATAAGCTTTTAATTTTCACCCGAGTCCCAGGACCCGACAATGCCGCCAAATTAAAACGCCCTTCGCGAGCGCACGGTAACACGAGGGCGCGACTACGTTTTGCATAATCACTTTACGAGCGAACAAAATCCGCCGAAATAACGGTCGACTTCCCTGACGACGATCGCGTGGTCGCATATGCGAATATCTGCGCGATTTGCCAAATTTTACGATCGTATCGGACAGCTACGCACATGTTGTCGAAATTTACGG
This sequence comes from Trachymyrmex septentrionalis, assembly GCF_001594115.1. Lineage (NCBI taxonomy): Eukaryota > Metazoa > Arthropoda > Insecta > Hymenoptera > Formicidae > Trachymyrmex > Trachymyrmex septentrionalis. Next base: position 1,686,417 of record NW_017305885.1, read on the forward strand.
GGGGAGAGGTCCATGCCTTTATGAAAAAGCATCATTTCCGGCGCTCCATGTCGTGGCAAAAGTTATATCGAACGGTCGTTCATTTAACCGTTTCAATAAAACGCGACGATTAGGCAACGGTAATTTTTTTACCACCTCGCGATAAAATTGCGTAATGGTCGATTGCAGTCAGAGAAAGCGTTTACTTACGCTCGGCTTTTAACTTGCAAAATTCGGTTTGTTAGTGTTCATTAAGAGCCAACAAAGTTTAACGAAAGTCCCACTTCTGAGAATGTAAAAAGAAAGTACTAAGTTTTCGCGTCAGGATCACTAAAGCGCAGCTATACATAGAGAGACAGCTGTGGTGTAATGCTGCCGCAAGTTTCAAACTGTTACGGTGTAATAGTATTAATTATAATAATCCATTACAAAATCTGCGGAATATCCTGGCGGACGTAAAGTGATTATTTGTTGGAACGTGGTACTGCAACAGTGATAATCCAATACCGAGTACAGTGCGATAATACATAAGCACGCTCATAAATGAGAGAAGAGTGTTTCCCCGTTTTCCGCATAGCAGTAATATATATACTGTTAGTACAAATAAACAGCCTTTACTTATGTCCCAACGAAAAATTAATTTCTAAACTTTTAGATACATATATGTATATAAGATTTTTGGAGTAAAAATATAAAACCAAGACATGCCACTCAAACATATAGGTCGTTTATATTATTAAGTTAGTCAGCAAAGAGAAGGAAGGGTATACAACGAGTTAATAAAGATAAAGGGTAGAGAGCTGAGAAAGGGGAAGCTTTTATTTTTTACTCGACCCCTAGCGACAATGGACGGAAATTAAAGCGAAGTACCGAGCTCGCGTAATTGTTTTACGAGCGGATAAAATTCATGAAGGCCCTCGTAATATGGGGTTTTCTTTTGAGATGTCAGTTTATGCAAAACTTCCTATGTCTTTGTCACTCTGTGGCATAAATATTACAATAGTACTTTTCGCGAATACTCAGTCGAAGTGGCCGGTCTCTGGAGAGTTGTCGAGATATGAAATAATATCGATAATGAAGTCGAAAATAGCCATCGATTCGTACTACTGCCCCATATTTCTCATAAAGCTGCAAAGATCAAATCCAAATAAATGTTGCTAATAATGAAAAATTGTAATCGATCATTATTCACGTATTTTTAACAAATGGCATAGTAGTACGTATATAGAATGTTATTAATATATAAGTATACATACATCTATATATATTCATATAAATAGCAATTTAGAATTACATTTCAATTACTTTTTAAAAAAGAATTATTTAAAAAAATTAATCGTTTGTTTTATTTAACATTTAAAATTACATAAATTCATAAACAGAAAAATTCAAAGAGGCAATAAATAATTTACACAGAAGATCTCAAGAAAGTTCTTTCTAGCTGTTCTTGAGAAATAGCATGCTATGGGGAAGTGGCGAGGGGGTGAGAAAGAACTAAACAAGCTAAGGGTAGCAGTACGCGGCTAAGATTTTAAACGAAACATTGTATACCCTTGCGGTGATGGATTTATCGTAACAGTCCTCTCCCCGGCGGAACCAAACTGGAGTCTCCGTTGGCAGTTACATCGTAATGATATAGTGTCGCACGCTGTTGGAAGTTTACGCTAATGGGACGAGCCCGAGGTAAAATGTGTCCGAAGTTTGGACGTCACCGGCGCGGGTTTAAGAAGTTGTCTCGGGCGACGCTCCTCCGGGATAGAATCTATTGTACTACCGGGCTGAGCTTAGTATGTAGGATGGTCCATCGAAACGACAGCGCGGCACGGCGCAGCGTAGGGCACGTGGAATATAGGCTTTTGTCAAGAAGTTTCTTCCCTCCATTCGAGTTTAGCGATTATATTGGCTTAGTTTACGAATGACGTGCTGCTTGGATACACGAAATAAAATATGCTTGTGCGCGCAGTCTCTTTTTGTCGCATGCACACTCTCTTCCTCGTTCTTCGCTCTGATATCCACGATTGCAACGTTACTGGAAAATGCGCGAGAATCCAGTAACACAGTTAACGAATTAAACAAAATGACCATACCATGAATTTTTTTTTATATGATTGAAAAGCACCGATATTTACACGCAGAAAGCGAAATTGCGAGAACATTTGTTCAGTTAATGAAATAAATGATTCATTTAGTGATCATATAAAATGTTACATCACTGAAGAGATTAGTACCTAGTATATTAAATTTACGAAACACCTATTAATTAAATCTTGCACTTTATATATTTGTTACATCGTTAAATATAATCTGATATTTTAAAATAGATTAAAAATTATTAATAGTAATTGAAATGTATACAACAAAGAAAGAAAATAAACTAATGGAGAGAAATCACTTATTTAATGTTATAGACGTGTATCTACAAATTCCAAAATTACTAAATACTTTTATCGTTAAAGATTCTTTTATCGATTTGAACTGATTTCTTTTAACAAAGCTATTAATATGACAAAGTAATTAACGATAAAAAATAAAAAACTTTTAATAAATTTTAATAAATTAAATTCCAAGAAAAATTTTTCTGTGAAATTCGATAGTTTAATAATAAAATTTATCAATTCAAATAATCACTTTACTTAAATTAAATTTCAATTTAAAAATATGTTATAAAAATATTCGAAATTGGAAATGTAATAAATTACGGTCTTCCTTCGTATTTTTAATAAAGGATCAAATATTCTTTTTGCTAAAGATTCTTTTATCGATTTAAAATTGATTTCTTTTCAAACATGACAAGGTAATTAACGATAAAAAATAAAGAACTTTTGAAAAGAACATTGAAATTCCCAGAAAATTTTTCTTACAAAATTCAACAATTTAATAATAAAATTAATTCAAATAATTTCTTTACTTAAGTTAAATTTTAATTTAAAATCTGTCATAAAAATACTCAAAATTAAAAATGTAATAAATTACGGTCTTTCTTCATATTTTTAATAAATAAGATCAGACTATGTAAAGAAGCTGTGATTATAAAGATATCCAGTGGTTCTAGCACTTTCTGTATATTTCCGCGTAAAGCTCTATCTAGATGAAAGATACATCAGCTAGTCATGACTGCTAATTTCCTCTATGTCCGTTTTCCTGGTAGACATTTCCTTAGGAGCATCACGTTTCTCCACACTGATAGTTGTAAATCGCGTTAGGCAAGTTCGTATATTGATTCGATCTAATTTTCATGTCCTTATGTCATAAAATCATTACTTAGGGTGCCATGTAATTTCTTACGCGTATTCTATTTTTAATATATAATTCGTTAAAATTTTCTCTCAACATTCAATTGTAAAAAAAAAAACAAAATAACACAACCCAAAAAATTCATAAAATAATATATGAAAAAATATTTCGCAAGTGTCACGATAAAATTTTTAAAAGTTCATTCCGTTGAAAGTTATAATGTACGCTTTAGTGTGTTTGTGAAGTTTTCGCCATTTCGCTAGCTGCCCCGTTAATCTAACTACGCGGCCAAGATATATACATATTTAGATACAGAAATGCACAACAACGAGAATATTTCAAGACATTGCATTCTCAATTTTTAGCGCCACTTTTGCGAGTTAAACTTAAATTGCTTTAACTTTCAGACATCTCAGTTCAGTCGCATTTCATCTTCAAAATAACTTTGTAGATAAATAGCAATATTATCATGTAAAATATATATTTCTGTTATTTCTTTTATCATAATATTTTATCAGAATAATATAATTAAAGTTCTTGTTAAAAATTTAGTTTTATCTTTAAAATATAATATTTAATTACATATATAATTCGAAACTCTTCTAACAACGAAATAGTATTTCAAATTATCGCTTTCATTAATTCTCATTAACACCGTAAATAAAACATTCTAGTCTCTATAATTACAAAGAGGAAAATAACGAAATAGTTTAGTAATAAATCGTTAACATCACAAACCATACCAGAAAAAGGTATAAGCGTCACAGCAGATACTACTTTTTGCTTTTCGACTCATGCTATCTGCGGCATGGATACAAATTTTCCTGGAATTTTCCATTACCCCGTGAACGTGATTCCGTGTCCAGTAAAGTATTATCGATGCGCTGTATTGTGCTGTATCGAAATTTTTACATGCCAATTACGGGCAATCGAAACCGATGGAATGCGCTAAACAAGTAAAAGGCAAATATGCACGAAATTAAAATTCGTTAAGTATCGCGATTAAAATCATAAATTTCTGTATGTACCTTTATGAAAATTTAATCCTATTCATAATCTCAAAATATCTTGGATTTTATATTGGATTTATCTTGGATTTTATTCCTCAATATATAAAATAAATATAGCAAATACAGTAAATAATGTATAACTGTTTCTTCTAAAATCATATACAAATCTGCTAAGTAACTGTGTTAAAGTGTCGTTAACTTAACTAAAATCTTTGCACGTCAAAAAGAATTTTAAAAGTTGGTAACATAACATATTCTTTCTACCGTAACATAAAATATATATAAAAATAGTTTGTTATTTATAAAACAGAATTTATATATTATTAATATTTTCTGAAATTTTTCTGTTGTAAAAAGTAAAAAATAATAACCGATATATACAAAATTAATAATTTTAAACTAAACATTAAAACAAAGTAATAATAAAAAAAATAGTATTAATAATCAATACAGTAAAATTTAATAAAAATAAAATAATAATTTTATAATAAAATTATTTGTAATAATTTATTATTTGTGATTATTTGTAATAATTTATTATAATTTTTATATCGATTATAATTGGTTCGTAATTGATATCAAAATTATAATAAAATTTCTCCTTATTAAAAATCTATTTACAAATGTAAGACATTATCCAAAATTATCAAAGCTTATCAAATCGCAAAATATAGAACGTATTTTCATTCACAGAGAAGTGGCATACGACGCTACTATGATTACTAATCACGTGCTTTGAGTTCATGGTCTACCACAACGTCATCGTTCATTCATTAAGAAATGTTAAGCGAGACCCAACCAAAAATTCACTATTCGTCAAGAGTGTTCTTAGTAGCAGACCTCATTTACATTCATTAATAAGATAGTGGTAGTATATAATATATATATCTCAGTCGTGTCGTTATAATCAATGTTCTTGCACGAGATTCAACGTTCATTTGCTCGCGCTTTGAGTCACGATATTAAGACTTCAATTAAACAACCTCGTCGACTTGGAAACTAATATGCCATTGGATAACTCCAACGCGTATTCAGAATGCACATCTGTATACCTCGGACGTCAATGTGAGAAGGCAGGAAAATCGTTCTTCCGCATCCGCCATCTCTTCAACGCTCCAATCGGCGATGTCGCCGTCGACATAGAGTCGAGCGAGACATATAGTCGGAAAGTGAGAAAGCTGTACGTATAATGACGTGGCGTGTGTCCTTTGAAACGACTTGCAAACAGTGGCGCAAGCACTCGGAAGGAAAAGGGTGGAAATGGGCGGTTGAATGAGAGGAATCTCTTGGAATTACCGGAGGTCGTAGTTTAATCTTAGCGCCGCCATCAATTTCCGCGGAATTTAATCCTTTGCCACATACCTGTTATTTTCAGTAAGGAACGGAATAGTTTTCTATCGTCTCCGCGACGACACGCTGCAACCGCAAAAATTGAATCCTCGCGACGAATTGCGACATTTATTTTTACACGTAAATTGCAATAAGATATTTCGTATCTACGTATCATTCGAATTTCGAATATGATTATTCCTTTATATCAAAATACATGTATTATATTTCGAATATTTTAAAATATAAAAAATTAAAGATTTATATTCTAAAATTGCATTTTCGAAGTTTTTAAAGAGTTGAGGCAAATGAAAACTATTAGAAAGATAACATTATTACAGAATAGTCAGATTTAGACTATTCTGTAATATAAATTTTATTTCCAAAACAAAATAGAAATTACTCTTTTTTGGGGCAAAAACAACATCCGCCAACAAAAATCAATTGTCTGTAACGTACGCAATTTTATTATCACCTATTGTTCAGTGGGTTCACCAACGAAAGCAAGCAAAAGGGAACTGTCGATTGTGTATTTATATGAGAGAACTCAGTTTCAAAAGCAACGGTTAAACGCAAATTAAAAACTAGCGCAACAAAAGAATGCGCACAATGAAAACTGTAATGAAAACTACTTTCTGGACTTGAAAAGTGTCACAAAAGCATTTGAGGAATTAACCGAGTGGCCGGAACAATTCCTCAGGACGCTCTTGCGGCAGCAATTTAATATAAAATAGTTCACACGACAGTTGTGTGTGTTTCGTGCACCATGAAAATAACACAATCTCGCATCCACTGAAAATAACATTCTCGCGTTCTATCGAAGAAAGATCTTCCAAAGATTGTTGTCACATAATAATTTTATGAAATAGTATATATTTTCTTATATAACGAATTTATTATTTGCTCATAGTTCTGACAAACCAAAATTAAAATATTATAAAAGGAGAATATAATTTACATTTATATGTTCTTAGTTTTTCAATCCTGTTCTCGCGAATGCTACAATGTACAATAAAAATAAGTTTTGTTAATCTGCGCACAGTTCCAATTTGCAAAGTACAAAGTTCTTATAGAAAGTTCTACCTTAAAAAATTTGTTACGGTCATTTCGCAAGTGACACCCATCTCCGATGCGAATGGAGTTTTCTAGTTAACATCCCCATCTCCCATGTATTATGCAAGATGCGCGCGCATACACATTCGTCGTACCGGAAGTGGCGGTAAATCGGATCTGAAACTCCCGATATATTGCGCGAACGACGCGCCCTTCCACCCCTTTACGCGTTTGCATATAAATAATATCGCAAGATGGCGGCGCCGAATCATAAAGTTCCTGCGGAACGTGAAGTTGCGGTTTGACTACCTTGCTTATCTCTCTATATACAATGTTTTCGATCGATCGTCCATACAAGTAAAGAGCGAGAAGCGTCTCGTATCACATATATTTTTCATATCCCAAATTTATGTATGACCTTCTATCGAGAGATCCTAAGATAGAATCCTTCCTCATCATCGAGCGGCGTATATTATCGATTTAAAGCGCAAACTTGACTTAGGCATCAAATCGCTTCCAGATTCAATAAACCACTGAATAGGTGAATAACATTTTACATCGAGAAAATCAGTTCATCGTTCAATTTGCTAAGGAAATACTCATAAAAAATTCTTAGATAAATCTTCTATTTTAATATTCAATCCTGCTATCTTGTTAAAAAGTATCATGAATTAGCATTATAAAGATGTTACGATCAGTTTAAAAAAAATTTTTTTGTATATGATTATTCCTTGTGACACAAATATTAAATTGTGTCATAAAATGATACACAATAATAAAAAAAAACTTTTTTTTATATTAATACAAATTTCTCAAGGAAAAGTGACTGCACAACTACTTTGCTCAATTATCTCGAAGCAGAAATAAACTCGTGTCGATGTGGGGTCTACCAGTAGCAACTTGCAACAGCATAACGAAAAAATAATGGCCATGCAAAGCCGATCGACACTGACCTTAGCAAATCTTTCCTGCGTGTCAAGAATCTCTATAAACAACGACACCTTATCGTCCATGATCTTGAAACCGTTCCTCGGCTGCGCCAATAGCTGCTGTATCGCCTGCGACGTAGTGAGCGGCGTTGCCGGGCTCGTTGCCGGCGTGGAAGTTCTCGTACCAGTACTTCCACTGCTGGAGTTGCTATTGTGAAGATGAGTGCAACCGAGGAAGATTGGATTACCATTCGGGGAAATACCGCACGTGAACGGACGGAAGGGAAGTCCGTGAAACGTGGGACTAGGTCGCGGAGCGGATGTGCGAAGCAATGTTTGAGCAGATGGCAGAGATAATCGTCGCACGGCACTCTGATTTGGTTGTTGTTGCTGCTGTTGCTGCTGCTGTTGCTGTTGGCTCTGTTGAGATTTCGACGGTGATTTAAGTATCTGATAATCGCTAGCGGCTGAAGGTAATGACCGATATCCGGAATCCGAGGGGGAGGCAGGTGGCATGGGTACTCCCTGCGGCGTCGTAGCGATACTATGAGGTCTGGGTCGAAGGGCGGCGCCCAAAGTCCAGGTGTTGGAGTTTCCAGGATTACTCAATATACTCAGACAGGGCCCTTGTGACGTGGGCGTGGGTGGTTGAGGATGTGGCATGGTCGAGGCGTACGCTCTACGAGGTATGGGTTGATGTAGAACCATCCCGGAGGCACCCCATTGTATAGGCTCCCCTGGTGTACGAGCGGACGCGGATACGCTTGTTGGTGTTGCTGTTGTAGCTGGAGGCAAGCCTGTTGCAGCTGTAACGGGTGTCGAGGCGATGCTGTGAGGCCGCCTAGGTAAGGGTTGTTGGCCGTTCCATAAAGATTGGGGTGGTACAGCGCTGCGAGTTGCGGATACCACGACGACGCCGCCGCCGCCGCCGCCGCCGCCACTGACGCTGCCGGCTGATGTACCGTTACTCCTTGGCTCCTGTTGACCGTTGATGCTGCCATTGATGCCATTGTTGTTGCTGGTGGATAGAGATACTGGAGTACCGGCGACCGAATGGGCACGCCGTTGTACCACTCCTGGTACACCGCATGCGGTTGCATTTGGTGTAACACCTGAGCCCCACGCTGCCGGTGCTGCTGCTCCGGGTGCTGGTGCTGCTGATGATAATGGTGTCGCTGCGGCTGCTCTACCACCGAGCTGACCAAGGGGATGTTGGACACCGTGGAATGGTGGAGCGGCAATACTATGAGGACGCCTCGGTGCTGTTGGGTGTGGTAACCCGTTGGGTGTAGAGCGAATTTTATTTGCGCCGGATGCTGGTATCGGGGCAGGTGGTGTGTAGAGGGGGAATCCGTGACCATTGTGACTCGGGCTACGGGTGGGCAGCTGATTGATCGGGGACGATCGCAGATTGTTGTGCTGCTGTTCGTTCTGGTGTTGCTGATGTTCGTTGACAGAGCTTGCTCGATTTGAGGGGGAGGGGTGTGTTGGGGCCGGTGGGGGCGGGGGTTCCAACAGATTTTCAAGTTCTGCAGACAACGACCACGCTGAGGGTATTGCTGATAATGGTGGTACTGTTGGTAACGCTGGTAGTTGGACGGTAGTTGTTGAACCGCCGCCGCCACCGGGCTCGGAGTTGTTGATTGCGACGGCAGGATTTGGCGAGGCGGATTTGTTGACGTGTGCGGTGCGTCCACCGCCGATGAGAGCGGTGACGTGCTGTAGATGACGATCATTCAGGCTCGCGCGTCCGTTCACATTGCGATAGAAGCCGGGACCCGGTGCGAGATTTAGACTCGTCGGTTTTTGCTTCACTCCGCCGTTAGGCTGCGGAGAGACGGCGGGTTTCGGCTCGCCCATTTGGTTTTATCGGCGCGAGGACACGAGCCGATCAGGTGTCCAAACTCGAGAGCATCGCCTTGGTTGATTGCAACTCCGCGAATACTTTCAATGTATTGTGAGTCTATTGATCTCTGTTTAAGCGCAAAATTCCCATGTCAAAAGTATCTAACTTGCAATATTTCAATGTCAAAAGTATTTTTTCAGATGAAAATAAGTCTTCCTCAATAATACTCTAAACTATTTCAAATATTAATACGATCATAGGCGCAAAACTACTCGAGAGTTTAGTGACATCTGCTTCGTGTAAGAAAATCGATAAATTCCATCCTTCTGATAAATTCAAGATTACAGTTTATCTGCACAGTATTATACCGGATTTCACAAGTCTATTTATATTTCCGTTGCGTCTGTATTAACAATTTTATAGGTCGCTGATAATTCGATGCAAAGTTCGATATTTTGCGAATCAATGGCACGGTTTTGTTCATTTGCCAAATCGTTTTCTAGGCCGTTTAAATTTCAGTCACTGGTATTTCAACAATTCAAGTAATATTTCGAAATTACAAACAATCGATTTTATGTCTCTCTACGTTAATCTGAATGAGCATGCATAAATGCATGTAAATCACATGCGTTGTTATTAACAATATTTGTTGCGTAATCATCGATTAAAATAAAAATCCGTTGTCGCTTCTACATTGATTCTAGATATCAGTATCCAAATATTTCTGTTTTTGAAAAAATTCGCCGTTTTCATAATAACGTTTCAGTCAACTTTTCGAGCTGTTGTCTCGTTGATCACTATAGCGTCATAATACTCTCACTAAAATTACCGATAATTTTCGATATATATTCACTAGAAATGACGATATTCATTAAATTTTCTAAATATATTTCAAATCAACTACGGACGCTATAATTTTTGTTGATTATACAGTTATTGTTCTTCACTACCCTATTCAATAAAATTCTTCTATCCAGTAGACCAGTAATGTTAATCATTATTTCGGTTCTGAATCTTCAATGATTGACGAACAATAATAAAAGATGAAAACATATCTAGGCACGTGGCCGGTTTAAACTGCATCAAGTTTTAATTAGACGTCAGCTTTAATCTACTTACTAAAAAACACTACAAGTTTTCCATCAACGGCTGATTTTCACTAAATTATCGCAAAATTTCATCGATATATGTATTCTTCCATCAGTTTATATCACGAGGGATGATCCTTATTACGTGTGCACTAAACACTATCCACCACCCAAATTTTGAGATATTTAAATGTATTAAAGAGAGATCAATATGACGATTTGTATTTTAAATTTTGAATAATTTTGAGACATTTCTTTAATCGTAACGATAGGCCGATATCATTTTCTCTCGTCGACAGATATTTATTTCAACTTCCACCTATTTTCGAACTATTTTTCGAATTATTATACTTCTCGAATCGCGATCAAACAAGTATCGTTCACTTTCCTCGATCTCTTCCAATTCTTAAGCGTTCTTCTCACTGTCATTCTTGCAGTTATTTTTCCGGTTCACCGCACAATTTCCTTCACTTCTATTCATTCATCCTTCGCGCGGATCCTCTCAGACAGTTTCCTCAGATTCCGGTACTCTTACTCGTCCAGGCGACGACAGCCGGGTTACAATGACGTTTCTCAAATTTGTCTGATCGACAAATGTCTATCGTTCGCGGATTAGTGATTGGTACCATACTCTAGCCGAAGGGCACTTGCCGAGCTTCTTGCGAGCGAGCAAAACGTACGCGTGGTATTTCCTACCGGCAAACGGCGAACGCGTGAGTTCAATGTGCGCGGGTCAGGAATTGAAGAGGGAAGTTAGGGACAGGAGGTCAGTCGGTTGAGACTGACGCGTGGCTGCCGTGCCGGGGGCGGAGTGGCGTGCTCCTCTTTGGAATACGGCGGGATTCGAGCCGCGACGAAGCGCACGCCTGCGCCGCACGACCGATTACTACTCCCGACGTCGCTTCCTCCGCCGATCTCGTCCTCCTCGTCCATCTCCGTTCCACCCCCCGGCTCTCTCGCTCTCATCTCCCGCTATATTCTCCCCCAGGAACATCGGCGCGGTCCTGCTGCTCCCTCCTGCCGCTTTTCTCGTATCCTCCACCGACTCCACACCGACAACAGCGACGACGACGACGACGGCGATGTTCCCATTTCTCTCCAAAGGATACTGCCAGCTTGCTAGCAGTGCGTCTAGCAATGCGGCAGAGAAGACGGACAGAAGAAAAGGGGCAAGAACAGAAAATAGAAACGGGAAGGGGAGAAACCGTGTTTACCCGTCCAGGGTAAAACGTATTGAGGACGTATCTTCCCACTATGTCCCTTTTGCATTCATCTGTATATTGATCTGGTTAATTTGTAACTTTGCAAATTGAATCAAATAATATCAAATTAGATACATATTTGACTTTCTCTAGTTATAACATAATATAATGAAATAACAGAAAATGCCAAATATTCCATCAATTAAACGTGTCGGGAATAATTTTACCACGACAGATATATAATAATTACTGTAAAATATTGTGCAAATTTCGGATGAAAAACGAAAAATCATTTTTAATCATATATTTCTGTGAGAAACGTAATAGTGTTAAAAAAATGTACAAGTAGAAAATGAAAAAGAATGAAGAAGCAAAATGGGATCTTTATCTCCGTAAGGACGATGCTCACTGAGATATTCACAAGATACAGTTTCTCGGCATCGTTTCCATTCCTCCCGACGTACCCGACTGTTTTTCTTATGGCCATCTCCGTTTATCCTTCAGCTTCGCCTCGCTTTTACTGTTTCCGTAATATGTACAGCATACGTCGACCATTAGAATCCTCCTTTATCGGACAGGACGAAGTGTTGACTACGAAAACGCGTAGAATAATGACAATATCCGTAGGGCGAGGACAATTTCTGCACGGTAAAAATTTCAAGCGCCGCTGAGTCATGAAAGCGATCGGTATGATCAATTTAAAAGTCGTTTTCAATAGATACGCGCGAATAAAATTAAAAGGAAATACGATTGAAAAAATTAAAAGAAAATACGACTAAAAGAGACGCTTATTGATATTTCTGCTGCTTTGTCGATGTAATAAGATAAAAATATGAAGAAAGAATCGACCAAGAAGATGATAAAACGAAACTGCCGCTAACTGTCTCTCCGAAAATACTACGAAGCTTCATACACATTCATCGTCTGTTTCGCAGCCTCTCTATCTTACACAGTTTATCTATATGGAACTGTGTAATGCAAACGGTGTGCGGACTGAGTCTCCTTTTCACGAGACTCAACAGATGCGACCGGAGCGCATGCAAGTCGATCATGATAATGGTAATGATTTTCGTTTGTATTTTTCCCGAAAATTCTCCGAAAAAGTAAATAGAATAAAAGCAAATGAATAAGAAAGAATGAAGAAGAATTTAAAATACATTAAATTTCTGAATCTTTAAAGTCTCCTAAGTTTCGTAAATTTTTACTATTATCCAATACCTTATTATTATCCAATATTACTTACTTGTCCATTTTTTTATTCTGATTTCTCTCTGTCTCTCTCTCTCTCTCTCTCTCTCTCTCTCTCTTTCTCTCTCTCTTTCTTATTTTCAGTTTTTCCATTATAAATTTAGAAATTGTTTTATATTTCCAAATAATCATCTCACGTAAAGTATGTGTATATATCAAAAACAATATACATTTTTTCCCCTTTTAAGTACATTCCTTCCGTTTTAATATTTAAAATTTTTCAATAGACAATAATGTAAGAAAACTGCGACAGTGGTATGTGCATGGTCTATCTCTTCATATATATA
>NW_017305885.1:1699721-1702332 GCF_001594115.1 Trachymyrmex septentrionalis
TACTTGTATCAATATTTGATCGAATTTTCTTAGTAATAATTTAAATATGTATGTAAGATTTCGCAAGAAAAATATACAGAAATAGATGTAGATTACAACGACACGTAACTACTTTACCGCGACGCCAGACTAGAAAAGCACAGAGATATTGAAGATATTAAAGACGGAAAATGAAATCTTTACGCGCAAGCCTGCGATTAAAAGGTAAAGATTAAAGACGCGCGTTTCTTTTATAGCTCTATAAAAATGGTGAAATGAACGATTTTATGTGAAGATAATTAAAAACTGATTGATTTTAAGCGTTATTTTCTTTTTGTAGAAATAAATAAGGACAATTCATTTTATATTGCATATAATAGCAAAAGTGTCAATCGTCGTTTTGATTAAAAATTTAGAAACTTAAATAAGATTTACTATCACACGCAAAATAATTTTTATATTATTAATGCTATTGCTACGATAGCTGCTAATGCGCATAATACAATATTATCGACATTCAGCTTAATAAATAACAATAAATGCTGTCGAATTTCCTGAGTTATATGGTCAAACAGATTTCTCTGTTTAGTCGTACAACTCAGGAAATTCGACAACATTTATTATTATTTATTAGCTGAATGTCGATAATATTGTATTACGCTCATTAGCAGCTCTCCTAGCATTATCGTTTGTACTACTAAATAATAATAATAATAATAAAAAATACCCTATGTCTACTGTTATCTATTTCTAAAAGTTGATGACAATTTTAATTCAACAATTAAAAAATTTTAATAAAATTGTATATTTCCCTTTCATAAAAAGTCTGCTTTCTATTCTTTGTTGGTCTAAGTACGTAAAAAAGAATTTTAAATATACAATATAATAAAATGTAATAACTAAGTATTAAATAATGATCTCTTTATAACTCTAGAATGGTTGAATAAAAAATAAATGGATAAAGATAATTTTTATACTTTTATATTGTTTCCTAATGCTAAATATATTCAATTTAACTTCAAGTTCTACCCATAATAAATTTCCATTATGTAAAGTTTCCATATAAATTTTCAATATATTAATATAATTTTATATATATAATTTATACACTCTATTTTATACATGCCTTTATCGATCGTATCACGATGCTGAACTTCTAGAAGGAACATATAAGTTATTGGTATCTTAAGTAACTTGCTCAAGCGACATCAAACTCCTAGCATAAACAATGCATCATGTCGTCAAAGTCTTCGTTGCGTGAGATAAGTTAGAGCGACTAAAAATTAAATCTTGAATAAAGAATTTCTCTCTAATGTTATCTTCAATACCTTAAGTTTAAATATATTTGCGATATACATTTGCAAGTTTAAATACATTTAACGCTTTATTGCACATTCCTATACATATGCAGACGTATATAACAGAGGAGGGGGAGGGGAGGGGATGCGCCCTCTAAATTTTGACAAAAAGAAACAGTTAATTAGAGTCTAGACATGAAAGGATTAAGGAATAACAAAAAATAACACAGATTTCAGCCTATCAAAAACCATAATATATAGTTTCTAATAGATCGAAATCTGTTACTTCTTGTTTCTTATACCTTATTCCTTCTCATTGTATTCCTTACATCATGAAAATCATTTTTACGAAAAGTTAAACGTTTATTAGCTAATGCATTGGTCATGTGTTATTCAAACAAAAGTTTGTTGAAAATCCTTCGAAACTTGCTTTAATATTATATTTTAATAAGCTTTGTGTGAAGATAAATTTTGTCCTCCTCCCCCGAATGAAATATACTGACTACACAGAAAAAATGATTTTGCTGAAATAAAATATTTTAAAATTTAAACTATAATAAAATTAAAATATTTATAATTATAATGTTCAATCAGACAAATTTAATTCCCTCATTATTTTTTGTAGCATTAATATCATTAATATCATATGATAATTATTATCATCGTACGCATATTTTTTAATATCGAAATAGGTTCGACAACTAAACTTCCGCAAATTAGCTGATGAAACAGCGTTTCATCGATGTTTCTTGAATTATCCATGATACTTGGCGCGAATACTGTTACCAATACTACTTCCTAGCTGATGGATACAGATGGAAACGGCGGTAGATGTGCACGAATACCGAAACTTATTCGATCCAATGGACGGCCGTCGAACGAGATTACGCGAAGTTCCGATGAAGCTGCGACGCCGTTGTTGCTGGTAGATAAATCATTTGCTATAACCCAGCGCACAAAGCAAAATAATAAAAGCGCTCCGTTGGCGAGCGAGCTAGGCGCCAACGGAAGGAAGAAAGGAAGGAAGGAAGGAAGGAAGGAAGGAAGAAAGGACGGACTAGTCTCGTCTCGGCAAAGGAAAACTCTGCAGTTAGAAGACACTGGGCTTATACTGGATATATAATCCGCCTGCGCAAGATACGCGAAACTCGATCAAATCTACTCACATAGAAATTTAAAACTAATCCAGAAATAATCATGGTTTACTATAGAACGTGTGAGAAAGAATCCGGAAGACAATTTTATTAAAATTTCTTCTAGTGAGAATTTTATATATACATATACACACATATATACATACATACATACATACATACATATATATATATATATAT
>NW_017305885.1:1702432-1703253 GCF_001594115.1 Trachymyrmex septentrionalis
TATATATATAAAATATACCAGAGCTTTAATCTATTACGATATATCTGCTCCGAGTTATAATCTAATTGTAAGATAAATTTGTATTATCTACTTATTCTTGATTAGATATATTGTTTAGATATTTGTATACTAATTGTATAATAATATTACCGCTTCATTGTTTACTCGTCACTAGTAATATTTTTATGAATCTTGTTACCAGCAAGAACTAAGTTTGAATGATAAATCACGCTTTAATTGCAAATTTAGTCTTTATTTGCTTGGTCTATAAATTATGAATCTACCGCGAGATATTTTTGAGAATAAACATTAGGATCGTATATCATCCACGATTTACGAATTAATTTGGCTTGCAGGTGTCGTAGGTATAACCGATTCGTGTCGTAATTAATTCTACCGCCAGCACACTCAGGCAATTCGTTCCACTCATCGCCACTCTCGCAAAGTACTCAGTGAGTACCGTGAAGTTTTCTACGATTGCAGCTCTTTGTAAATATACCATCGTGAATTATATATTTCGATGTATATCGATGTATATGATATATTAGATGTATAATGAATCTTAAGGTAGGATACGTATTTAGGGATTTGTCTATGTGTCCGTACGGAACGCTATTAAAGTTCCAAGCAACACAGGGGATTACTGGACCAAACGTTGACCGAGATGCCACAATAGGTTCGTTAGTGGACACACGTTAACCACAACAGGCAGGAAGCGCTAAATGAGGAACGATCAACAATCCGGCCTTTGAAAACCGTTTAGAAGCTTGATTTTCCCTTTTCTGTATTCGTCTTAAATGAAAAAAATTGAATTATTCTTT
>NW_017305885.1:1703353-1712395 GCF_001594115.1 Trachymyrmex septentrionalis
CTTAGAAGCTTGATTTGTATTCCCTTTTCTGTATTCGTCTTAAATGAAAAAAATTGAATTATTCTTTTATAAATTTAAAATTAAATTTTCAAAATTTTTTCTTTTTTAAAGAAGTATAGAATTTGCTCATAACGTTAATACAATAAATGTTTGTTAAATTTCACAGATTAATATTGCATGTAATATGCAATAATGCAATTTGGCATTTTAAAATAAAAGAATTTACAGCAAAAACATTGATCTCTTTTATAAATCCTTCCAATTTATTTATCTTTTAAAGCATGCTTCATATGTTGTGCAAAAAATATATGAATACACCAAATTTATAAACCAAAATATAAATTCTGCAATTTGGCATTTGTACCGCCATAAAGAAGTCATTCGTCGTTTCAAAAAGACAGCAATTTATAATTTATAAATACGCGAATTTTTTCAAGTTAGCGCCGACGTAAAAACACGAAACTGAAAACGAAACTTTGCTAGCACGGAAAACTGCAAAAAGAATGGGATAGTCGTAAGAAACCAAACTCTTGTCACAATATTTCATCCTCCTCTTCGTCCTCACTTTTCACTCTCCCGCTTCTTCTATTTCATCCCGCAATCTGGTAAAAAGTTTCACGCTTATATGTGCGCATACGAAGGTATGTCATACATGTTATCACCTAAATGACGCACTTCAAAATGCATGATAAGTTTGTCTCAGAAAGACAAGTTATTTATCATTTTTATAAAAAATTATATATTAGAAAAAAAACCAGGTGACTTAGGCCTGATTATATCAACGTTAACTTTGACTTTAAGCAAAGCTTAAAAATCTCTCTTTCTTTTTATAAAACCGATAAAGAGACAGAAAAGGACAGTTTTAAGCTTCGCTTAATTAAAGTAACGATGTAATCTCGGGCCTTATTGTCTTAAAAATTAACTTCAAACTTTACAAAAAAGCTTCTTTTCTGATATATTGCACACATGTGTATGAGCGTATACATACGAGAATATTCTTAGCTGTATTATACATAAATGCGGTAGGAGTACCACGGCACCGCGATTTTTCGTGAGAAGTATATACCTATAGCGGGTTCGCTTACTCGCAAGTATTTTTGTGTGCAATGAGTGGCTTTGTGAAAGGAGAATTGCTAGAGTAAGTGTAGCTGTGAAATATGGGTTACCAAGTTAAGAGTGAGGGGCAAATAGGGGTAGACGCCCGCTTTAATGATACATCCTCCGGGTCGCTTCTTTTGCAAAATCTCACTCAATTAAGTTTCCGCTTGACTCTTATCATTCTCCTTTCTCTTACTAAGCTTAGGAAAGACAAATTGTTATAAAAAAAGCGATTTTGATTTGAACGTAGAGCGATTGATTTGATTTGAGTCGTAGCAAGTTTGGCGTAGTAATGTGTGCGTGTGTGTGCGTGTGTGCGTGTGTGCGCGTGTGTGGGAGTGGTGTGTGTGTGTGTGTGTGTGTGTGTGTGTGTAAAAGCAAGAGATATATTTAAGATTGTATAGAAAAAGAATAAAAAGATTTTTCAAATCTTTACTTTTATCTCGTATTAAAATATCGACATGAATCAAAAAATTCCCAGAACAATGTTAAAATAATTAATTTATCTCCATAAATAAAACAAAATATTTAGTAAATAATAAATAAATTAAAATAAAGACAACAATAAATTCATTGTTTGAGTTCATTATTTCAATTACAGGATTTTTTTGTAAATTCATCCTTTTAAAATGAAATTTAATGCAAGCCCATCATATTAACATTTATAAAAATATTTAACATTAATCGTAATATATTATAATATAATCGTAATATGATATATAATCAGATATTTAAAATTCCCAAGCTTCGTGTAATATTTTTGAAATATTTCACAAAATCTTTCGACAGATCAGAATGACGCGCGTAATATTGTTGCGCATGACAAATTTGTAAGCCGGTAATCGGATGTTCCGCTTTAACGCAACAAAAATCTCATATCGTCCATTAACGCCTAATTGAAATTCTCTTTCACATCGGCAAATCCGTGTCGTTTTGTAATTGAACACGTCCTGCGTCGGACTTTCACATTGATGATTATATTTTACTAAATGCACGACTGAATATTCGAACTTTTCAATTACGTCGAAACCAATTAAAATTCACGACTTTGCGGTAAAAATTAACGATTCGAGGCGAGATATAATAACTTATTGCTGATAAAGTAAGCGTGATAAGAACCTCAGAAATTCACTTTGTAGAAAGTTCATGCTTGTTTAACGAAGAAGAGATACGGAAAAAAGTATTCACAAACGAGAGAATCAATAAACAATTCGACAGTATTAATAATTATCTAATTTACGATTAAATTGTTATATATATAAATTAATTAATAATACACTTACCCAAATAAAAATCGTCCTTCTCGACGTGTATATAATAATAGAATAAGAAGCACAATTCGCTTACCTGAAACAAACAATAAATAGAAAACAATCAATATAATGTCATTATTTTTCCAAAAACATAGTTATAAAGAAGACGTAAAAATAAAAAAAAATGCTTACAATATACAACATGTCAATACAAAAAACATCTTTTAAATATCAGCATTCTACTACTTTTTACTTAATTAAAATTTGCGGTAACGATACGTAATATGATGATAACAGTTTCATTCTTTTGACTTTTTGGATTACATCTCGTCCATGAGACAGCATGAAGCTCAAAGTTCATATCTGATGACAATAGGTACCCACGTTGAAAGAACTTGAGAACGGCTACAATGTAGCCGCCACGCCGTTGCAAGTAACGTTTTTGCCATGCAACTCTACGCCCCTACGTCAGTTCTGCCATCAATCTAGCTGCAGAATTAACAACCCGTCAGTAATAACACTCGTGCCTGCATTCGTTATTGTACGCTTAACAAAAAGCTGAAAATCTGAATATACATCATAGATGTACATACATAATCAAACAATAAAAGCTAAAAGTTCGCGAAAATTAAACTCGACTTCTTTATGTGAAACAATTTCATTAGTCCACTTATGTAAGTAACTTAAACAACTTAATTTTGCATAATCAGATTTCGCATGAATCGTCGATTCGTCGATTACAGATATTCAATATTCGATGAAACCAGAAGAAGATAAATTCATTTCAATGTACCCGTGTTTTTCATTGTTCCAACGCGAGAATTTTTGTGGCAGCCTTGTAAAAGCTCTTGCGCAGCTTTCTCGCATCGACTAATCTTGGAAAGTTCCAATCCTTCAAATTCTCGGATATGAGACTTGGCAAAAACGTTCCATCCATTACGTGTTAGGACGATCGAAAAGTATTTGAGGTCGAGCAAAGTTTTTCCATCGTTCATCAGCGCGCTGCCTGTCTCGTGGGAACCATCGGGGGAACCACAGAGTCCACAGCTAACACAATAAGTTATACTACATAAACTAACGCCGTGAAGCTTTCGTTGCGATAAAGAAGGGGCAATTTTTACCGGTCAGCCCATGATACAGGTAACATGTGTTCCTTTCTATGCACGGGATAAAATTCCTATCATCCTCCGTCAAGATTCCTCGATCAACACACACAGCGCTCCGAAATCCACCATCCATTGCAATAACTGAATTTTTCTACGACATCTCGGTGGCCATCGAGTTCCGTCGGCTAGTCGCGGATTCTGTCCACAAATATGCAATGGGAAAGAAGTTTTGCTCCGCGACACGAGTCTCGTTTGGAATTTTTCATTTCCCCAATGACGAACGACTTCATACAACGAAGTCGGGCATGTTCCGCGCGCGATTTCAATACAAAATATCTGTATGCTAACATTGCTAACAATACCTGAAATGATTGCGCAAATAGGAGATATCCGCTTGAAGTAATGCCAACGCAAAATCAAGTTCCGCACAATCGTGATTTCTATTCAACAGTGAAAATTTATGGAAAAATAATTTGCAGTCTGTAACG
Source organism: Trachymyrmex septentrionalis (assembly GCF_001594115.1). NCBI lineage: Eukaryota > Metazoa > Arthropoda > Insecta > Hymenoptera > Formicidae > Trachymyrmex > Trachymyrmex septentrionalis. The sequence continues at coordinate 1,707,299 of NW_017305885.1, forward strand.
ATTAAATAGGGAGATTCCGAAAAACAAAAAAGTTACATGAGTTCTAAAAAGCAACTGTTACACCCTGTTGTGTTTATTTCGATTAAATCGGTATCGGGTGCAATCAGATGCGGTATTGGGTAAAATTTGAATGACAGGAAAAAGTTCTGAAAGAGAGAGAGAGCATCGTATTCATGCCGAAGTCCAAATCTTTTTCATTGCCGTTCGCCGCGCTATTGTTCCATGTGCTGTTTCAGCGAACGCTGATTTGACAGCTCATCTAACCTTCTGATTCGTTGTCTCGATTCCTCTTTTTTCTGCGACACACCTTTCTAACGGTGAGACCATTGTACCACAGTCACTCTGTCGACTCGATTTTTTTTTTAATGATCTGTCCATTAAATCAACGCCGCGTTTTATCGGAATATAGATTCTATCATTCATTCATTCAGTAAACGCGAATAAATTTTTCGCTTTTTAATCTCACGTAAAATTACCTTGGATTAATCTTCCCGGCATTGGACGTACTGTCATAATCTGTCACCTTTTGACATTTCAAATTTCATTTCTGATAGAACAGAAGATTACCTTCAATAAAGGTAGTATATATGTACATAAAAATATTCATTAAACTGTCTTTTTATGAGAGATACCATAAAAATTACTAAAAGTTATCCAATAATTTATCAGTTTAAAGAGCGTGTTGCAAATAATCATGAGAATTATCGTGTACATAATTATAATGTAAAACTAAGATCTTTAACTAAGATCGTATAACGATATACGATCAACAATTAATCGTCTCAATCAGAAGACTAGATGCTTGCTTAAATACAATAATACAAATACGTGTTTTCCCACTTCGGTAATAGACTCTACGACCGGCGGCAGGAAGTTGCTGCGCATATACCTCGAAGCATTTCTTTTTTCCCACAAAATACGAGACTGTTTGCGGCCGTTACCGAGAGAAGATCTCTACATTGCGAAGGGCCGCAATATTAACGTTCGCGTTCCCATCACGTGCGTTTCATTAAAACGAAACGTGCCGGCTTCGCATTCGACCTCGCTCTGTCAGATTCACATTCGCAAAAGCGCATTGCGTAAAAGCGAGTAAACCCATAGTGGCGAGATAAAGTAAAACAAATCAAACGAAATTGCACTGAAAATTGATAACAGTTCGATTTTGTATGCTCTGTTACATATTTCGATGAATATAATCCAGATTCCACAATCTAAGTAATGATATCGAACAAATGTAGAATAACAGGTCACTTATTCCAAAATCATTCATTTTTCATTAATTTGTTCTTTAATTAATAACAAGACAAACATTGAAAAATATATAAGGACTTCTTATTAAAGGTTAAATTTAAAAAATTACTAACGCAATTTGAATACAAAATATAAACTAATCTTTCCACAAATATATATATATCGAATATACAAAGATTAAGTGCATTTTTGATAACATTTTTTCATCACTTTTGTTAATTATTTAATTTGATTGTTCTACATAGGAACTGTTTTTCAAACTTCAACATAATGACACGTCTATATATTTTTTACCACATTCATGTGGATATTTTGTTATTTAACGCCACTCATTTTGATAAATCATAGTTGACAAGTAATCTAAAGGCCCTTGATTTCCTTGAACGCGATGTCAGTGACATATCGTACAGCTACGACGTTAACGATTCAAATGTCACAACGTAATTCTTTCAGCTTGTTGCGACAGTGACGACATAGATTCGTAGAACAATTTCTCGAAGTCCCCGAGGATTCCGCGACGAGTGAATGTTTTTCAATTTGGTGTCCACTAAAGGCCCAACGGGGAAGAGAGGAGCGGGGAAAGAGGGAGCAGCAGGGAAAAAAGGAACAACTGGCGGATCCTCCACTCGTCGGCGGCAAGATAAACGACGGAAGGGCTTTAAACCTCGCACGAGAGATAAATTAGCTTGTCCGGCAGGTGGCCCCCGGTTTTTAGAAGCTAGCTACGAGGAGGAATTGCGGATGGTAGCTTCCACTCACGAATCGAAACTAACGCAAACGCATTCACATATTCCGCAAAAATTCTACTAGCGTAATATCTTTATAAATATAAACAATGATTGTTAATTGCAATTTATTAATTGTAAAAGAAGTTTGCTGTACATAAGTTCAGAGACAATTCTGCAAACAATTCTGCATGCAAAAGTAACTCTGAGAAAACGATATAAAACAGGTTTAAACTTTTTATCAAATATTTATTAGAAAAATTTGTAATGTATTTACTTGGTGTACTAAAAATTATTGCAAAATAAAATAATTATAATTACGAATTAAATTTTACGATATTAATGCTGTTCCATGGAGAAAAAAAGATTACAGCGAAATAATACTCCTAAAAAAAAAAAAACAACCGGAAGAAATCAGTGAGGAGAATAACGAAGCCTACAGAGCCATTAGTTTCGTATCGTCGGCGATTGTCGATACCAAAAGAGAGTCGTTCATTCGATCCGAAGAGACAACGAAAGGTAGACGAAGTTAACGACATAAGAGATAAAGAAGAAATAAAAAGTAGTAGAAACCTACTCAACAGAGAGTGCGACTCAATGACGAAGAACCAAGGCTCCAGAAATGGCAGCTTTGATATCAAAATAATTGAGTTTAAACTTCTTCTGGTAACGCCAGAATGCACATTTCTTTCATCTACTGCAGTCTTTAATGGCGCGATGAGTAGACGGGGACGGCTCATTTTCTAAAAATTTAAGGTGTCCTGCTATTTGTATTTTTCATAATTTAGAATAGAATATCACGTTCACAATCAACACTCAGTAAGGTTTCTTCACACAAATACTTATTGGTCTCAAATGATTTTTAAAAAATAAAATTAAAAGAGACAACCATAAAAAAAAATTTGTTTAATTTTTTTTAAGAGTTGATGTCAATATAATAATTTTTTTTTAATAATTACACACTATCATAAATTATTTACGTTTACGTAAACTTATTTGTGAACTGCGATTATATATATATATATATATTATATATATATATATAAAAGAACAAAAAATATTTCTAAATAAAACACACAAATATAAAAAATACTACGCTACAATAAAACATTTAAGTAATGTGTTGGTTCAGATAAGTGAAACGGTCCCGTAAATATTATATTTTGTTGGCACATAAATTAAAAATGACAATGCTTTCAATTAAAATATCCATTACCATGGATTGAGAATGCCTCATATTCCAATTAAAAAGGCTCATTTATTTAAAGATCTATGTTTATATACCTACATTTATTTACATTTTACAATCATTATTTTAACAAATATTTTTGTTTAATTAATTACTTTTACAGATTTACAAAATATTAAAATAGATAATTGCATAGCCTAAAAAATATAATTAATAATAAAATTATATTTTACACCCATTATATCTTTTTCATTTTTATTAAAAAACTATTGATTCTATAATATTTTTAAATGCTTATTAATAATAAAGTTATTGAAGATTTCAGAATTCTCATGTGACACAAAATGTGGTCCACCTCTATTTTTTCAAAAATTTCGTAATAAACGCCAATATATAATTATAGATTTGTTAAACACAGTCGACAACAATGCATAACATATAATAATACAAATAAAAAACTTATAAAGTAAATTATTCAAACAAACATTTATAAGAAACTCTTCAAAAAACAGACGTGGTTAAGTAAACAACCCTCATGTATGCTCAACTCGAGCAAGTTTATCATCGAATGATTTTGAAATTTGGAAAACGCGATTTAAAGCATCTATTGAAAACTCGTTTCCTCTTGCCAGCTCAGTAGCCACACGCGCATCTCAAAGTTTCCAATAAGTATTTTCAAGAGTGCATTTCCGCGGGTATTATAATACGTGGCGAATTTACGCTTCCCAACGGTTTTCTTTTATACACACGGAAGTTTCTTATTTCAAGGAAACGCTACAAGAGTACACCACCACTGACGATGCGCTCAACTTTTTGCCATCGTTGAGAGGTACATTGGCATCATCCGGCGACGATAGCTAGTAGCTACTCCTCCTGGGGAGCATTTTACGAAACTCGCCGAATCTCTTAATACGAAACATTCCAGACAGTGGAATTTAAATAGAATGACACGTTTAGTCGAACGCCCAGGGCAAATCCGTTGTATCCGACCCTTTAGGAAATAACTGGGGCACGTGCATTTCCCTCACTATATCTATCAGTCGTTTCATTCACTGCCGAATACACAAAGTGACTTGCTGTTATCAGATACCCTTTCAAATATAGGCTATAGGATATATTAAGGAAATAGCATTTTGATATAAATACTCGAGATATAGCAACGTCTTGAACATAACTTTTATAGCACCCCTGGCTTTACCTTTTAATTTAGATAAAATTTATGCTTATAAAAAATTTTAATAAATAAGCTCATTTATGATATATTATTTAGATAAAATTAGAAAATAACAAAGCTGTGCATAGATTGGAACAAAATTCTTACAAAAGCAAAACAACTTTAGACTTTTAATCAATTTCATTCTACTTGATCGATTATCTTGTGATTATAAATTATCTCAAAAGGGCTTATAAAGAAGAAATATCTCAACCGTTAATTCCACGTAACCGCAGGTGCACCTTAACGACGACGGTAAACAGGCAAGTGTCGACAGCTGGCACGAACCTCAAGATCCCCCAGGAATTGCGCGGGAAATATATCATGAATTTCGCAAGATATTGCATATTTCACGCATATCGTTAAGGCTGCGCTTCGCATATGTTTCACAAGGGGATTTACTTTACGCGATTTTTGCCCGTGCGAAAGCGAAAATAATGGCAATAAGTTACACGTCGTGTAAAATAAGTCACTATAATTTAGAATGTTCCGATAAAGTTTTGTGAAATAAATGAATATTTTTAGACACAGACTTGTCAATGTTGTTCTTTTTCAAAGTGTTTTGTAATGAAAGAAGGAGAAAAAGAAAAAGAAAGAGAAAGAGAGAGAAATATACAAAAAAATCTTTCGTTAAATTAACGTGATTGTATCAACCCCTCCTCTCCCTCTCCCCCACCCCTCTCTCTCTCTTTCTCTCTCTCTCTCTCTCTCTCTCTCTC
>NW_017305885.1:1712495-1724733 GCF_001594115.1 Trachymyrmex septentrionalis
TCTCTCTCTCTCCCCCACCCCCCTCTCTCTCTCTCTCTCTCTCTTTCTTTCTCTCTCTCTCTTTCTCTCAGAAAACGTCTACGTTTATAGTCAAGTAAGTGTTCAGATTTTTCCGAGATTTCTTATCTCTTGAATGCCACCTCACATGAAAATCGTCGCGAAATTTCAAGATGTCGACTCTTCAAAGGAACAAGGTTGACCTGCTTTTGCGCCCAAAAGAAGATTTTACCTATTTTGTGTAATCGCACTAGATTCCGCTTGACTTGAATTTTCTAAATCTCTTTTATCTGATAATACGTTGTGTGCAAGTTTTTTAAATTTCTTCATATATCTATACTGTCAACAAACTATAAAATTTAAATAGGATTGTAGTGCAAAGTAATTCTTAAAAAATTCTTTCTGCGTTCATAAAGTATCTAACAGAATAAATTTTACAGTTTGTGTCTTTTATAAAGCGCAAACTGTAAAAGAAATAAAAAAAGAAATAAATATCATAAAGTACAAGATTATTTTTTGTGTTTGAAAAAATCAATAGAATAGTCGTTTTCTTCAGAAAAAAATTTAGTGATTTATTATTGAAAAAATTATTAAGAATTTTTATACCAAAACATCGAAGTCGTTGTAAACGAAAATTAAAAGCATTCGCTACGAAGTGTGCGAAAATTAGCTCGTTACTATAATTAATAAAAATAAGTTTGTTACTACAATTATTTAATAATCAACTTATTACAGTTGTTTAATATAACATTCTTTAAACTATTAATTTTTTCCTTTTAACAGTTGCTTTTTATCTGTTTAATGTGATAGTTTCTCTCTCAATTGAGAATACGTAGGCGTACAAAAGCAGCGGTTTCTGTCACGGACATGAAACTTGATACCGTATCTACAATACAAAGATGGCGTATCGTATACGGATACACATGACGCCGTTGTACGGTGAAAGTACGAGACGATATTGTAAAGTTGCTCGGCAATGTACAAGCCGCCAGACAACGGCATCTGCACGCAACGTTATCTCGATAACCCTCGTATATCCCTCGGGGTGCAACAAACCTAATATCGCGACATGAAACTATGGACTATCGGATTTGTCTGATTACCGAAAGAATTCCGCAGAAACGAAAGAGAACAAATTCAGAGAGCGAAAGAAGAAAAAATGAAGGATCCTTTAGTTCACGTTGTACATGCCACTATGTTAATAGATAATTATGTTCCTCTCGTGCATGCAAATTCTTCTTCATGTGACACATGTACTCCATGCGCGTCATCTCTGTACGATGACGGTGTCATAACGAGATATGCGCGAGAAGAAGTTTCAACACGCACAGGCAGTTGCTGACAACCTCCTTAATTAAGAGTATCTGAAAGTTAGTCAGTAAAGCTACTCGCATTTTAACAATGCGTATTTAATGAAAATTAAATAACATATATTAATGACTAAAAGCATTTATGTCATTAAATTCAATTTATAACAAAATAAAAATAAGTTTGTTAACGATAAAAGAACGCTTTAAATATTTTACAACAATAAAATAAACATTGCGTTAAGAAGTACGTCCTTCTTCAATTAATACAAAGAATTTATATCCCAACAGATTTTTTTATAATCAATGATACAATAGCTAGATTATTCAACAAATATATTACAGAATAGAATTTAATTAACAAAGTGTATATGTCTGATCATTTGAAATTAATCTGCAGGTAAAAATATTATTCTCATTTTGAAAAAAATTGTTCGATCTATTCTTTTTGTGTTGAAATTTAACGACCATCTATTATTTATTGTATAGATATCGGTAAAACGAGGAAAAACTACTGACTACTGAACTGAGAATTAGCAAGCGGCATGTCAGCAATCGTTATTGGGCAACATATCACAAATCCCAGAATTATTGCTCAGTCAAAATTAATGCCGTTGGTACGGCGCAAACGTAGCGTAACTGACAACTTAGCGTCCGCTCGAATATTGGCTGCGATCTCTTGGTGCTTTCGCATATATTCGCCTAACGAGGGACGAGGTGAAATAACTCAAATCAATAGCGTAACACGATTTCCGCGACACGGCCGCAGAATAAATCATGGATCCGTTGTTGGAAGAACGGAAACACAATCAGCTCAATACGAGATATCCCGTGGGAGCGAAGGAACTGCGTGGAACAATGGCAATGTCATGCGAAATAACCTTTGCTCAGATTCCATGAAAACGACGAACGAAATGCAGTATTTTTAATTAAAAAAAAATAATAATACACAAAAAATAGAAACTTATAGGAATATTGTAAACGAGGATAAGTGCTAGAATCCTACACTGTGCTAACTATGAGTTCACGATACGTAGCTACTTGCCGAAATAGCTGTACAATTAAAGCTGCTGCACTACTTTATCGTTACATCGGAACAAGATATCGTGATATCGTGACTTTTAGGTGATGCTGTCTAAATCGAGCGATTCCTGAATCGCCGTGATAAGACTTTTCTTATCTCTTTTACAACTGAAAGAACGAGAGATATCTTGAATTTCTCTTTATGCTAATCAGAAGTAATATTAAAGTACACTGTGTAGATTATATTTCGAGAATGAATGGATATACAAGAAAAGTTCTATATTTTTTTAAATTACAAAACTTATTTGATAATCAATAGCAAAGGATATTAGCATGCATATATAATTTAGTAATAAGACTTTTTTTTGTTATGTATACGTTGCATAAATTAATCTCTGTACATCTTGTCATTTGCTCATTATTTTGTAATAAAATAATACATTATTGTTTTAAACATATATCTCACAAGTAATAAAAGTTGTGCAATTATTTTTGCAAAAGATATTATCATTTTACAAAAGAGGAAATATAGAAATAATTTTCAAGTAAAATCATTTGTAACAATTAATTTACTTAATAAAAATCAATAAATGACTTATTCACTATTTTCATATTTATTTTTCAATATGCTTGCAGTTTATCATTTTTTATTATAACAATAAACATTACATTTGAGACAAATTTAAACCGACTGCTTGAGATTCAATCAGCAAACGATAAATTGGTTACTACGTCGCATTTACCATAGCAAGTTTGGAGATACCTAAGGTTGCACTCTAAAAAATCATAGGAGAGACTTCTCACTCAGCTAACGTATCGATAACAGCTAAGTTATAGGAGATATAATACCAAATGTCGTGAAATTTCAACTGTCGGTACAAACGTAGTTTGCTGGTTAAGAAACACCCCTAAACTAGGGTGGACGAACATTCTGCATTACCGACCATGGAACTGCAGGGGTGGATGGAAAGGTGCCGCCATCTACGTGAACTTAAAGCGCATGCGCGTACCATTTCGATCGGAAACAACCCCTTGTGTCAAATTTTATTAAATTACATATTGGGGGTGAGAATGTTCGTGGCGAATGAGTAGATACGTATGTTCTATTTATAAGAATTGAGAAAAGCTAAATATAATAAAAACGTAAAGATTATACATTTTTCTTCTAAATATTACATTTAAATTAATTTTATTAAATAAATTATTGCGAAATTAAGTGTTATTTTAATTAATCTCAACGATATAAATAGATTCATAAATAATTCGCGATAATAAAATATTAATGATTTCTCATAACCCCATTTCTAACTATTAAGAATTCGGAATTAGTTTGATTAAAAAATTTAAAAGAGAACAAAGAAATATTTAAAAAACATTATTTAATATAATTTTTAACTATTAACTGTCAAATTATTATATCACTCTGCTTGGACATATTTCATCATTTTAAAAAGTTTTTCAGTATTTTCTAAAACTAAAAATTTTCATAAAAGTTAATGGAAAAATTGAATTGAAAAATATTTATTGTACATACAGAATTTGACATTTTCTGAACAATAGAGAGAAATATTATCGAACAGCAAGAAAATTAAATTTCTATTCTCAAATTTCATCCCTTAATAGAAAAACCCGACGAACAGCTCACCCTCATACGTTCGTTTCTATTACATCCGGCCTTAACGATACTGTAATTTTCTCTCTTTCCTTCTCTTTCTCATTGTCGGAATTCTATAATCTACGACTTTCGCTTTTTATTTTCATCATGCTTGCGAGCACACGACGACCGTGTATCTTTTGTGACGACGGATGATTTAGATCATGTTTCCTCATTGAGCAGGGGTAGTTTGGCTGCACCGACCAGCCTGTTGCGAGAGACTACTCCCTTGAAAAAGAAGGAATGCCGCTTTGTGCACGGAACCATTAAAAAAGGATAAGCCGGTGAACGCGACCCCTAAGCTATCGTCAGTTGTTCAATAATTTTATTGTGGATGCACAAAATGACGACATAGTCATTAGGGAAAATAAGCTTCAAACGATTTATAATGACGTTATTGAATACAAACAAAGCAAATTTTTAAAGCGATATACATACAGAAAATAAAAGCTTAAAATTTGTAGTAATAAATAAGTAAAACTGATACAAATCTCTAAAAGAGCAAATATCTAAGAAGGCGGTCAAAGTGAGATTTGATGTCTAATAATATTAATAATTTTACGATTTTTAGTTTAAACAAACTGTGATATTATTTGAATTTCATTTTAAATCTATGCTTTAAGATTGACAAATAATCAGCATGCATTTTACTGGAACTGGAAATGGCATACAAAAATTCGCGCAAAAATATTATAAGGCTTTCAAATCCGTTTTGACCAAATATAGTCTTTTCGCTTATTAGTTTTAAAATTTATGTTAAGTTGAAAAAATCACATTTAAATTATTATTCTTGTCACAAAAGAACATATCTATATTCTTAAGCTGAAACATCACTTTTATGTTTCATGTTTATAAAGCTGAATTAATTTCGCAAGTGTCACAAGACTCCAGAAAATGTTTAGGACACGGTCTCTGATATTTTAGAATGAGATTCTAACTGGGAAAAGTCTGGAGGCGTGGCGGCGTACATGCATATCCGCGAGCACATGCGCATGTAAATTCGTCGTAAATTTTCTCCAGAGTACTATTTCTCTCGCGACATGACCAAAATGCAATGCACGGAACGCCAAAGCTCCCGTTGCGTCGGATCTCGAAAAGCGCCATAATATAATGGAATAATGGCTATTAGAAGGGGAATATTATCGTCGCGGCGCTCGACCGTCCGACGGTGGAAGCGTTTTATCGATCGTTTGGCTGCGTTTGGCGCGATGAAGCGAGAAAGGGAAAGTGGCTGGCTCGGTTTACTCATTCTTCCGTATTTCCGTGACCTTCGGGACCACGACAATACACCGCCATTTCGCCAATCGCGACCTGAACCGCGAAGATTTAACACCCTTTTAGTCAACCTTGACAATTATACGTTAAGCACGCAGAAAATGAATCCAATCGGATAATACCGCATGCAAAATTAATCACATCAAAGTAACTTTTGAACAAAAGTCAAATCCGACAGTTGAGTCTACAATTCCAAAATTTGACAGTTAATCCTAAAGTAGTAAAATATGTATAATTACACTTGAACACGAAAAAAGAACGTTTTCATTCCTCAGTAATTCGATTAATTTCGAATAAGCGCAATTACGAGTATGAAAGCGAGAAGGAATAACATTTTTATAATATATTCAAGAAAAGTAGAATTATTTTAAAGTATAAAGAACAAATGTAACAATTAATCAGATTTAAACTTGAACAGTATATACGCGCTGTAAATAAAGATAAACAAATCTTTGCAATAACATAAAATATATTATTTACAAAAAAATATCATAGTCTAATGTAAAATATAGCTTGGTAATTGATTCAAATTATCTCAATTGACTAAATACAGCTAATCATACGAAGTGCCTCGTTTTCTTTCTTTCTCGAAAATCGACACCGATGCATCGATAAATCACGGTTCTGAACATTAATGACGCGTAAGTACGAAGGCTTTACCGCAGGGACAGCGGAGACTCGACTCATAGAGTACATGGCTCTACGATAAAGAAAAAGAGAGCCACCACGTGAAATTGCATTAAAGCGGATTAGCCACGGCAGGATTGATCTAACGAAGCGGAGCGTGCCGTGTTTACCATGAATATGAGAAAGGGCTGTACTCTCTTTGTTCATCTAAAGGCGAAACGTAAGTCCGGGTCACGTAAGCGACTCCTCGTTATTCTGCCGATCGATGCTCTCTATTTTCCGTATAGGCGATTCCTAAAAGCAGTGGAATTCCGATGTGACGCACAATGAGAGAAGTCTCAAATAAAGTTAAAAGAAGTGCAAAAGTCTGAAGCACGTGCAAAGCTCCTCATTTCAGTAGAGCAAGTCCGATCGAGCGCTTCGCAAATGTTAGAAACATGAGACATCGCGTAGCAACGAATGTAATTTGCAATTCATAAATCGTGAATGTGCAATATCTCGTTCCGAGATATATCTCTTTGATGTTGAACAATGTCAAAGGGCTCGTAATTTGAAAGAAACTTAAATGCGTATATTTTATCTCTCTAATAAAATGAAGTGAACATTTGATACTTTAATAAAATAAATTGCAGCTTTTTACAGAAAGCTTCTCATTGTCATACAAAGATAATAATCATTAAAAATGTAGATTATAATTGCTCACACAAACATATCTGAAAAGCTTAGATAAAATGTATACCTATATAATAATGCCGTAAAAGTAGAAATAATTAGTTTCTGGGATATTCAGTCCAATATTCAGTCGTTGAACGACGTAATATCGACGTAAGTAGCAGCTAGAGCCAATAAAGTGTGGTTTAAACAGAGAGAAAAAACGTGCTTTCGACAATAATAGAAATTCCATGTACTGCCGAAAGACATGAAGTAGATATGAACAAGTAATGCATACATAAGTTACGCCCGAACGGGACGTTGGTCGATAATTCATTAGTTAAATCGCGTTTGTAAACTATGATACAGAACAGCGTCGTTGCGAAACTAATAGCAACTACCATATTCAAGAAATATCGACTGTTCAATAGTTTGGCCGCAAATATGTGCGCGATACATTGACAGACCTTATGGATTATTCCTCAGAATTGTATTGCAGTATATTTAACGTGGATATGCGGAATTGAGAGGAAAATTATTTTGGCTTATTTCAAATATCAGAACAAAGCGACATCGACTAAGAGTATAACATATAAGATTTTTAGACATATTTCAGCATTATATTTCAAAGTTGTACTGCGAACATTACCAATAAAAATATTAAAATCAACATTACATATAAATATTAAAATCAGCATTACGTATAAATAAATTCAATGCATCTTGGTTTTGCTCAGCAAACTCTATGATTCCTTCTGTCGTCAGTTTAAATGTATATTACTGCTTTTAGTTAAAGTTCGTTAGCTTTCGCAGAAATTGCAAACGGCATTTGATGTTCGTTTCTAATTTGTTCGCTGCGAGAGCAACGAACGTATAAAACAATGAAAACAGCTTTACAATCAAAAGGGAGAAAAAGCGTTCTACTTATCCACCGCTCAATTTCCATATTTATCATCGTATATAAATAAACGACCGAGTAAGAGCTGTAGAGCAGAACTGTTTTACTTCGGCTCGATTTAATATACATCTTTAAATCTTGAGTTCCATAAACGGCGAAATGAACTCGAAATAAATTACTGCTATAGATACAAATAACTCCGAAATTGTGTCAACGAGGTACAAAGAGTTTAGCGAGACTAAAATGGGCACGCTCCCTGGAGTTAATTAGTCTCGAGTACCAGATGATACGACCAGCATGGTTCCCACATGAAAACGCGATGTACCAGGAAAAAAGGCTTCAACGTTACGCGACTCATTGAAACAAGAGGTGATAACAAGTTTTTTCGCGATATTCTGCTCTATATACGGGAACATTAGCATGAACATCAACTCGCGTGTATAGTAAATAAAAATATAAGCTTGAGATAATAATTGCCAGCTCGTAATTGTTTCTAACACGTAACTTTAGCGTTTATCATATTTAAAAAAGTACTATAAAATTATTTCAGTTAAAAAAAAATACAATATGAATATTTGTAAAGATAACTGCATTGCGAAGCAAATAATATGGTTGATTACTTTTGGATATTCATGTTATCACATGAGCTATCGAACAGCAGGATATTGTACAATACTGTAACTAACTACTGATGGATATGACAGATCGAATAATAAATTCCAATCAGTTATTATACGATTTATCAAATAACCGCTATTTCCACATTGCTAATAATTACAGTTTATAAATTATGCTTCTGTCATTTATTGGATATATGTGTACATCAAATAGTACAATATTCATCATTTGAAAAACCAAACAAAAAATATATAATGCAAGAAGGATTACCGATTAATATAACATACAAAAAATAATTCTTTCATATCTTATGATCTTGTAATATTCATTAATTATCGTTGAATTTTCTAATACTCAATATTGAGCATTATAAATTGTGCATTACGTGTCATTAAGTATGATTAAAAATTAATAAAAAGAATAATTATTAATCGTTTACTAGCAATACGAAGTAATTCTGTTATCAGCGATCGATTATTTTAATAATGCATTGTAGATTCCCTATTGATTAGTGATTAATAGATTATTCAAGTTTTTTTTTTTATAGAAAATACCTGAATATTCGCGAACCCTAATTTTAGCAATCAATATGAAAGGATCTCAATATCGCTATATTCTGAATGACTCCGAATAATTCTAATGTGACATGTTCTAAATGTGATACCGAATTTTAATTATATAATGATATAATATATATCAGTAATATATATAATAATATAATAGATATCGTAGTAAATTGGATTTCGCATTTAAAATAAAGCATTTTTGCTAAATTGCTTTAAAATTTAAGAGAGATTATCTAAATTAAATTTTACGAAAAATTTATTTAATAATAGTACATGTGATGTAATACTCTTGAAAATGTAATATTTCTCGATAAAACGAAATGTATAGATATTTCAATAAAGTGCAATATGCATCATATATTAAAGTAATACTAATAATTTTTCCAATAATTTACTGAAACTCAATTTTCCCAAAAGAATATGATCAAAATTTAAAAATTAAATAATCAAATCAAACAGAACATTAACCAATAAATAGCTAACAGTAAAATTAATAGACTCTAGTAATGAATTTAGCATTGAATTTTGTTCACTCTAAACTGATCTTTCGCCGGCGTTTCCCTTTAAAATGCAAGAAACTAACACAATAAGCTCCTTACTCGATGGTGGATCGTTTGCTCTTAAATATTACACGCAATCGATCAAAGTCCAGCTCACCAACGGTAATCGTGCTTGTTTCTGTTAATAATTAGTGCTGTCTCGACGAGCAAATAGAACGTAAGAAGATTGTAAACGGGAACGAATCTGTCAATAATTATGGAAAAGTATTACAATATAATGATCCTCGCGAATGCCTTAGTCACATTTACGCAAGTACTTATAATTCAATACTAAAAATGGCGAATTTCATAACTATAGAAGTACAAGCAGAAATATTACATTGGCCGCGTATGATATAATATCAGTTTGAATCCGAGTACAATACATCAGTATCAATTTTGCAAGCAATTCTCTCCCACATGCAGCATGTACCTAATTACGCAGTTTCATTAAAATATTATATGTTCAACGTTCGATAATTATTACTACTCATTTTCTATATCTAATTTTTGTATATCTATTTGTGTATATCTAATTCGATTTCTATTACCGCACGATCTATCGTTTATAAATAGCAAAGTTTACATTCGATCTTTTTGATCGTGTTTTATATTTATATAAAAATTCGTAATCACATAAAGAATAATAACAAAAATGTATCAAATTTTTTCCAATTTTTTTCACTTTAATAAATACAGCAATCGTGAAAAATTTATTTTCTATCTTCCACGAGCATCATATATCGCTGCTTTATGTTTACCATGATGAACGAAGGGAATGATCACTTGCAAATTAATGAAACGTTCAATGGCCGTAAAAAAATCGGTAACGTACCGATAAAAAACATCATGTGTCGCGTGAAAAGCAACCGATTCAAATGCAAAATTACAGGGTAACTAAATCACAGCACGTGAATGCAATGGCTGCTAGTTGCGGCGAGAAATTTACCGGATGCGTCAACGCGACGAAAAAACAACCGTGAGCGGGCGCGTGGCGTACGAAAATTTAAATCTTCACGCTCTGGAAATCGTATATAAAGCGGAAAACACCGCGTGAAAAGACTGATGGCCGGTCACCGCATTATATCGATACTCAATACCAAATTTCTTCTTTTTAATGGGTACATCGATACCCTGTCTGATACTTTCGATACGCTTTTGTAACAATCGGTCGGAACTCCAAAACTGGTCATACGGAAGATGCGCAACGTAGAGAGATCAGAAGTCAACGTGACGGATACTATCACGTTAAGCGAATTATATCTCACTTTTATTCGAGTGAGAAATTCACGCATAATAAAAAATTGGATGTCCTGCTTGGCAAAACATTTTTATGCTACATTTTTTCGTATCAATTTGTATAAATTTGCATACACGGATACAATGATTTTGTTAGAGTATTTAAAAATTCAGATACAAATCTGAAAATAATTTTACCAACTCATCAAAATAATTATGTAGCAAAACTCAAACATGAGCAATGCTGCAAAAAGTTTGGACAATCTAGCAGCCAGCTTAAGTATCCATTATTTTGATGGTCCAACAAAGTTTAATTTCAAATCTGTATCCAGCTCAAATTTTAAATGTTTTAACAAAATCGTGCGGACATGTCACATATATTGCAATCTATAATAATAAAATTTAAAATATCAAAAAATAGATTTAAACTGCATAATAAATAAAAATCGCAGTATCATCAAATAATATAAAAAATAAATATTTATATATTAGATATAAATATCCATCCAAAATTATATTTATAAAATATCTAAATATCATATATTGTCTAAATATTTGTTACTTAATTGTTTGTTCTAGCAAAATCTCTTTTCTTTTTTCTTTCTATTAAAATGTAAAACTTAGCAAAATTTTGTTACAATCAAGACGACATATAAATTAAATATCAAAAAGAAGATCTATATTTGAATATTATTTTGTTAATATGAGTTTTCACTTTGCAATGCAATTGCATTCACAGGTTTTCGTACATCCCGTTTTTGCACCAATTTTTTAAATAAGATGTTTTTTAAACTCTTTAAATATGATAAATGCTGAAATTTTGTAACATTTTTAAACGTGAGAGTCGAGATTTAAAAAACTATTAGTTTTATTTACTCTAGCGACGCTCTATGATGCCTACTTTAGAGCGCATAACACGTGCGCATACACGCGATTTCCTTTGTCTTTTGCAACGCTAATAAAGATCTTCTTAGAACGCGTTTGATCATATAACCACTCGGTATTACCGTCAAAATTGCAACAAACTAATCTATCAATTACAACGCTTGTGAATAAATATTTAAATATGTAATATTTTTTCTATCACATACATAAATCATAAAGAAAAAAAAATATATATACATAGTTTTTATGATTGAGATATACATATATTTCAATCATAAAAAAAGATAAAAAAATTAAATAAAGAAAATTATATCGTTTCTTATTTTTTACGAAATATGTCCATCTCGAGCAATTTAAAAAATGAGCAATCTTTCGTCTTACAACATTGAACATATGTGTTGCATCAGGTTAGAACACTTATGTTACCAGAATATTCCGTGTCGGAACTTGTCGTGAAATTTGTGTGAACGTGACAATCTTACCTTAAGCTGATGTTGTGGTCGTCTGAGCGCGCCCTGGTCTCGTCGTCCACCCAGTCGATCGGCTTCCGCTTCCAATCCCTCCATCGAAGACTCCGCTTCACTCAACCAGGCCAAGAACTTGTCTAGAGACCGGTCGAAGTTGTGAAGCGAGTTCATTGCGGAGTGCAGTAGTTTTCCGCGATTGATGATGCTGGAAACAGATCGGTCGATACAGTATTACATCCGTGATCTACAGTTTACTTCGAAGCAAAGTTCCTTAACTCGAAACACTATAGACGCGAATACAAGCTCAAGAGTAAACGCGTCGTACTTGCTCTATATCTAAGTTATCCAAAAAGACGCATTTCTCCTACATTACAATTTTCATAATTATCAAAATCGGAGAATTAATCTTCTATTAATGAAAATTTTATTAATTTATTTATTATTCACTATTAATTCTTACGACTTTATAATTTTTAAATATAAAATATTTTA
>NW_017305885.1:1724833-1733108 GCF_001594115.1 Trachymyrmex septentrionalis
TTAGATTTAGAACGTATTTATTACAAAACTGAATATTACAAAAATGAAGTTCATATTAAATTCATTCTAGTTCATATTAAATTCATTAGTCATATTAAATTCATTATATTCAACTTAAATTCATTTTGAATCGAAATTCAATTAATAATTTAATTATATAATTAAAAATCTTAATTGGTTCCACTCAATTTATCTTATAAGTTTAAATCGATAAAGACTAAATCGGTGATACTTTAAGAAATTGCCTAAAATTTTCACAGCGAAGAAATTGTATCACTCACCTCATATTGAGATTGTTGTATCTCTGGTTGATCGTTTCCGTCATTTTCTTCACTCGTGTCGTATCGTCTTGCTGATAAACCGCTATCAGCTTCTGAGTGAGCTGATTAAAAAGTTCGATGTGATGTTTGTATTGGTGCAGCTCGGCGTGAAACGACTGTGAAGAAAAGAAAGGGAACGAGATCGTGAAATCGAAGAAGGTGGGCCAGCGGGCGAAAAAAGGAAACTTATCTAACTTTGGCTTCGTATTGAGTTAGAAGAAGCCGTGCCTCTTTTGCACTCGAGCCTCGATAAGTCGGCAAAGTTAAACCTTCGAAGAGAGCTTCGACTAAAAGTTTTACACCGATATACCGTACGATGCAACTTTTCTTTGGATATCCGTCGGCACAGATTGGTCCCGATCAGAATTGCAAAGTGCATCAAGATAAAATCTCCGTATAAATAATTTTTTTTTTTTACAGATAAAAACGCACGCAAAGCTTGAAAGAAATGCTCGTGAAAACAAAATTGTTATAAAAGTTACAGAGAATAAATAGAATATTAAACGCAATTACTTTATCTCTCAAGAACAATGAAATAATTATGTACTAATAATATTGTACTATTTCATATGGATTTTATTTCGGAATATATTTCAGAAGATATGAGATTTTCGGAAGAAGTGTAGCAAACGCGTTCACTCGAAGACGACATGAAGGCACCGCGGAAATAAATTATTCCATGAATATCTCATTTGGTTCTTTTAAATATCTAAACAGAATGCCTCACGTGTAATGTATTTCTTCGGCTGAGATCTCGTTGATTGAGACGCTTTCTTTATAACTTTTTTTTCAGATCTCGTACGCAAAATAAGAGAAGATTATTAGAAAGGATTTATTACTGAATGGATTCCAAAATGTTCGCTCTCTTTAATTTTGTTACGAATAAAAAAAGATAGTAGCTTTAAAAAATATTTGTATTCGCCAACTGCTGATATGTCTTCAATGCTCGTAGGTATATTACATAATAATATAAAAGAATTTTACATGTTTCAAATGCTTCTTCTACACTATTTGCGATAAGTATTAATAAAATCCATAATACAACAAACACCTGCATGATCAAAAATTTGTCTAACGTCGAATGTTATTCCGTCCGAAGAAAGATTTAGTTTACAAGATTTTCTAATATCGTACAATAAAATGATATTGGTCAGCAAATATATATCTCGTTCAATATCAGTATATTTCCGGTATACAATATGAAAAATGCGCTGTCGAAACGTCTTGCCATAAAAATAAGCTATATCGCGTAAAAATAGAATATCTTCATAAAAATAAAATTGCAATTTTTATTTGTACTATAACACGATTAAGCGCAGGAAATTGTTTATAATTAATATTGTTCAAAACATAAATGAACTATCTTATAGCATTCCAATGCAACGGTATTTCAGTACAATTCAATCAAATACTCAGTATCTATCGGCACTTCAATCATTTCTATTAATCTAGATTGCATCAATTCCTCAATCTCCGCTAAATACTTTGCGTTCAAAGATCATTCAATATTTTCGATATTGAAGACAAGCCAAATATAGACAGAGGCATTATCGCACGAGCCTTCTTTTTGCCTTTTTTACTCTTTCGTTAAAAACACTTCTTACGGATGACACTAAAACTCACCGACTCGAAGAGCTAACAACGATTACTTGCGAAAATACGGAAAAAGAATTCGATGTACCTTTTGTTCCCTGAGCTGCGCCTCGAGTACGTCAGCGGTGTGTCCCACAGCTCGCATTTTCTCAAGTCTAGTTTCCATTCGTGCTAGCCAGACCTCCACCTCGTTTCTCTTTGCCTCATATCGTTGACTGTCTCCCAGCATCATGTCCAACTGCGTCTTCCTTTGCATGACTTTCGAATTCGTCTCATCCCAATGCTCCCTCAACTTGGTAACTACAACATTAAGGCAAACGATATGGTGAATGTATGTATGTAATATATATTGCATTACATGTCATCACTATTGCTTTCTTAATTGCATGAAAACGAAATAGCGAGTATATTTGTGACACAGAAATCGCGCGAGCAACTTTAAGCAATATCACAGAATAAGATATGTATCTAAATTCACACAGAAATATTTAAGCACTAAAATTCGTTTTGAATATATAGAAATATAAGATTCTCCAAATACAAGAATTCTCTTATTTAATTAGATTTATTCTCATCACACACACAATCCTATTTAATACCATATTATTTAATTCTTAATTTATAGATTAATCACACATTGTGTTACAAAAATTTTTTAAAATTGTGTGTGCTAAAAATATGTATATTTAAAAGATTTCATAATGCTGACTCCAATTTTGAAATAAAAATTCTGCCATATACGCATCTTTCTTGTATAAAAAAGGGCGTATAAAAAGGGCGACACGAATAAATTAAAATTAATATTTTTAAAAACATACTGTATGTTTAAGTTTTCTAAACTGCTTCTAACAGATAAAATTTGCGAATTATTTTTATCTATGGAGATATTTTTGTACCTTAAAAGCATCGAGTTATCAAAGTGCATCGAATGGCTAAGCGGTGGAAGGCATTAACATAATAAAATATTAGTGCTATTATTCATATACGTGATACTTCTTCCCTAACACGTTACATATATAAACTAAGTCAACACCTCACTCAAAAATTATATGAAATGTTAAGTGAGAAATATCACAAATGGTAGCACTCAAATATTTTCTTTTCATGTTACTTTAAATATTATCCTATTATATTCTTCTTCTCAACTTTTCCGTAAAATGTCCCTTGAAAACAAAAAGGCTACGTAGAAATTCGACGTACGCGAGGAATCAGTTGGAAACAATCCAAACTGTAATGGCAAGTTAGAGAACACAGCTGGGTAAAGCAGATGAAAAACACTGGCAACGATTCAATATCCGCAACAACAAAATTTTCACGCGTGAACATCATGTTCGTGTACCTTTAAGAATGCACCTTATATGTACGATGTTTCGTGAGCGCATGTCGCCAAACAGCACGGAAACTAAAATAACAACAGTTCTGATAGAAATATACTCCTTTATGAAAGAAACCCATAATGATTCTGTTAATGCATTTCCAAAGCACATATTATAAATATTAATATGAATATTGTTTTAATAAAAAGAAATTAGGAACAGAGATAAATAAACAAGATAAACAGCACAATTGTTGATATAAAAAGTAATCCTAATTTTGATAAAAACATTGCGTTTGTACAATAAATATTTTCAATTAAAATTATAAAAATATTTATTTCAAATTTCAAATTGCACGTTAGAGGATATATTTCAAAGGATTTTAATATGTATAAAAATATTCCTTTAATAACGAAATCATTTAGCATCGTATAGATTTTAACGTGGTAAATGAAATATATCATGTGAAATACGAATATTTCAAAATATCATTAATTTTTAAATAAAGTACAATTTTTATATATTTCTGAAATCCTAAAAGTTTTACTAATTATCTTTAATAAATCGTTGATTTTTTATTCTTCAAAATTTATAACAATAATTAATCCAATATAATAAAATAAAATCTATACTAATGACAAAAACTGTAATTATTACATATTAACTTAATTATTAAATATTATTTCTCTCTCTCTCTCTCTGCCAAAAGCAAATATCTATAACATTCATAACACTATCTAACATAATGTACTCGATATTTAGACGATTATCCAAAAAAAAAGATAAAGATAAAAATAATTAAACTAAAAAGATTAGAAAATTCATGTTTATATTTTATAAAAAATTTAGTTTAAGATTATTCTTAAACTTAATATTTTATACAATATATTATTTATACTTAATATTTTATACAATATATTATTCCGAGCAAACGTTAAAATAAAAAGACGTTTTCCTTTCCCTTATAAGTGATAGAACTGTAACAAATTACGGTGAATTTGCTCGCGGTGAAGCCGTGAGGACAATTTGCATCGTAAAGGATTCGCAGATCTTACATATTCATGTGTTTACTGTATTAATAGTTTCCACTATTCCCAAAGTTCTAACTGTTCCGTTTAACACGCCGCATCATCCATTATTCAAATACATATATTAAACGACACGCGACGTACTTATAAACCAAGTAAGATTCCAATAATCTAGACAAAAATAAGCATCACACGTAACTTGGAAGAAGTGCGACAAACAAAGGGTTAAAAAATGGATTTTAAATGTGCACACGTACATCGACTTTTAAAAGACTTAGTTTTATCACCCCATTCGCTAAAGAACGTCGTGTGAAAGACAGAGAGAGGCGTTACTTCAATGACTTTCAACGACTTATTATGAGAGCAATTCACTCTCATCGACCCCTATGCACTTCGACCTGCACTTCGTAGATGCCCTTATTATATCCGGCAACGTATATTTTTCTGCCTGCACGCAAATTATAAGTACTGAGATTAATCGAGAAAGATTTCAAAGTGTGTGTTGATGCTTGATTCAATAATTCTATCTAATTCTATCTATAATTATAATTCATTGAATATATATCAGCGCAGTTTTTAAATTAATTCTCTTTCAATCTGACATTAATTTGTTATTTAATCTGTCAAAAAAAAAATTAAAACTGTTAATAGCGAAATATTAAAAGTAACTTTCTATAATAAATTATTATGGCATTCTACTTCACGTTAATATTCCAAATTATTTAAAAATAATTTTTTTAACATTCTAATATTTAACAATAATGTTAGCTAATAACTTATTTAGTAACAGAGAAGCTTTAATACCATTATAAATTTATCCAAATTTAACAATTACATATAATTAAAAATTTGTTTAAATCATATCTGTATAATTAAAAATTCATGTTGATCGTTTATAACACAAAAAATACATTTAGGTAAACTTCTATTAGAAAGAAAGTAAAACTACGACACGTTGTCACATACACTAAAACCTAAAAAAAGGCTAATGTGTTCTTGGCTGAACAGATTTTCCAGAAGTAAAGAGAATCATGTTAAAATAAAAAAATATTTACTGCAAACATTGATCGAACATGTTTTCATAAAAAAATTTGTTAAGCTTTTAATGCAATAGACGCGTATGCTCTTTTTTAATTTTTTATTATCTTTGATTTTTCATCTAAACTAAAAAACTATAAATATACGACATTATATTAAACACGTTTACGATGAATCATCGCGCCAAAATATCAAACAGTATTTTCATTTCGAAGCTCAGAATTCAATAACTGCGATTTAATGTTCTCATAAATAAATCTTTTAGAATAACGTGAAACGCGAACGACGACCTTCGCATAGATAGAACTGTAGGAGTTCTATTGGAAGAAAAATATATACAGTATCAAGATATCCTCCCCTCCTTCTGAAATGAGTTATCGGCACACCTGAGTCTGCCAACGACCTCCGCCATAGCAAACATACATGTACATGTTGAGCTAGCTAGTATAGATTATGTAGATAGTCATATACATGCAAAACTGACGAGCGCATATTCACTGGGGAGTCACAAAGTTGCCAAGAACGCATTGTCTACGAGACTATCGAGATTCACGGTATCAGTAGACTAAGCAAAATTCTGATGGCTCACGAAGTGTCTCCTTTCTCTCTCTTTCACAATTAGTTCATTAATAAACTATAAAGTTCTAAAAATTGCCTTTTATCTCAAGTTCATAAGTAAAACACGAGTACCTTTCAAAGGTTAATTCTGACATAAAAATAAAAAAAATTATTTTGTTCCTATTACCTAATAAAACGGTGTTCTAATGGAAAATCCATATATTTTAATATTCCTTATTCATTCGTTAGCTTGTGCGATAAAAACGTATTTCGCTTGTTTGATGCTAATTCGAAATTGGATCGATATTGCGGAACGTCCTTCGGTAAAAGTAGCAGAAACAAAACTTAGAAGATTTCAAATCGATTATTTTTTCTCTCGTAATTTTCTCTCATTCCTTTCGACAATACTTATGGATTACTATTATATTCTGACAGATAGTTATATAAATCTAGTCACAGTATTCTTAAAATACAATAAACTAACTAGAAATATTAAATGTCAATCATTAAATTAAGTTATATATAAAAATAATCATATAATGTAATTATAAAAAGACAATAATAAAAATATACCAACTTATCTTTATCAAAAATGTAAAAAAATTAATGCATTTATTTTTGTTAATTTATATATACATATATGTCTATTATGCAAGTTTTTAGTATATATCTATTATAGTAAGGGAAGAAAACAATGCTCTTAAGTATAATAAAGTAGATTCTAAGTAAAATTATTTGAATCTTTTTTTTTTCATTTAGTAAGTTTTCAAAACAAATGTATTCGTAATATTCATAATAATCACCACGTTACGAGCAATTCATAATAAAGAAAACTATATATTAAACGTCAACATAAAGTTACTATGTAATTAATTCGCATTTGCCATGAAGCACCATCTTAATCCACTGACAACGTCAGCGCATCAAAGGTGCAAACATTACGAACAAATCGAAACGCGGATAACTGCGACAGTAGATGCCGTGCCAAATAATGCTCAACTCCCTGTAAACTTCGTTAACTTGACTTCTCCTAAGATTTCTACGGAGCCTCGCAAGTGGATTACGTTCGAACGCAGGCCGACAAAGTTATCTGAAAGTTATACGCTTTGTTCATTGTTGTTCCGCACGGTAGTTCGACGTGGTATCTCGATCTCAAAACAAATAAAGATAGAGTTGTTCAACTAACGAAAGGTAGCGAGCTCCCAGACAGCGAGTTAATTTAATTCATGTCTGAATTTAATAAGCTGACTCGCGTTCAATTCTTTTTTAAGTGACGAGAACAAAAATCATCTGTAATTTTTATCACGAACATACAATTGCAGAAACATCTATTTACTGATATTTTTAGATTAGTGTTAGACTTATTGTTAGAGATTATATAAAAAATATATGAAAAACTGACAAATCTAAAAAAAACTAATACATAGAACTTAATTATACATGAAAAAAACAATCTGAGTATTTAAAATTTAATTAAATACAGATTTGAAAATAATTTTATTAAACTATTAAATTAATTATGTAGGATGATCAAACATAATAAGCAATACCGCAAAGTTTTGACACTCAAGTAACTAGCTTGAACGTTCTACATAATTATTGTAATGATTTAATAAAATTATTTTCATCTATTGTATGTATATCTAACAAAATTTTTACATACTTCAGCAAAAAATTTTTTTAACGTATAGATATTGATATGCCAATTAAAAACATTTTTTGCAAACAAATAAAACCTCAACTACATAAAAATTCTTCCTGCTTTCTTTAATAAAAGTTAAATAAAAATTATAAGTCACTGAAAGCTCTCTTTACAATCTTATTTTTAAAAGATCAAAAAAGACTAAACTTTTACTTTTAAAATTCAAACGTGCTCTGGTAAATTTTTTTCGATTTACTTCTTGCCGTAGGGAAAGTTCCAACTAAACTCTTGAGAGAGATTTTGCGGTAATGATCGAGCAAAGTCTTGCATATATTATGTCCTACTAAAGATATTCTTCTACAAGTTTCTGCAGGAGAATATTATGTTTTAATAACAATGTGTCAAAAATATAAAAACTTTTAAATATAAAAATAATTTTTCATGAAAATTTGAAAAGTAAAAATTCTATATTAAAAAAACCTAATTGTTAATGTAATAAATGTTTGTAACAGATAAATACTTATAAAGGATATCGTACATAAAATGTGACAATTACTGGAATATAACTAAAATCCAATACAATTATAATACTAAATAATTTATTATTAAATTTCAATCGTGGTAATATTAACCTTAATCACAAAGCATTACAAAGGGATTATAAACCGCATATAATTATCTACTCCCCAATCAATATATATGTTACCCAATATGCATTGGTAGTGATTTACTCAAATTCTTTCCTCGCGCGCAAATTATTATAATTTACATGAACAATTT
>NW_017305885.1:1733208-1738517 GCF_001594115.1 Trachymyrmex septentrionalis
TATGTTAGCTTAATTTTTATGTTATTTAGAGATCTCTTTTGTTACAACAGATTTTACACAAAGGCATGTTAATCGCATCAGTTACAACATACAACAGACAGTTTTACAATATGCGATAAGACTAATGAAGGCGCAAAAGGGGGAAAACGAAGAATAATATAACCGAAAAGGATGAAGGCGAATAAAGGAAGACAAGGAAAAGCGGGAAACCAGACGGCGCATAAAACGCCGGAGGTAGGAAACTTTACACGACCAAAATGGAATTTCCGATAAACTTCGGACTCATCGGCTCCGAAGTCGTCGTCGTCGCTTTCAACCGCGCATGAACCCCTCTTCCATTACCGGTTTTGTAGACATAGTTTCTTTCCTCCATCTAGTTGCGTCCCGTTACGAGACAGAAGGGGGAAGCATGGAGAAAAGCTGAAAACGGGGAAAAAGTCGAGAGTGTGGAAGGTGCGGAAAATCGCAGCCTCGGAATGAGAAATTGTGAGACGCACGGCGCGGCGATGCGAATACGTGAGACGGATACTAAGCGGTTACGTTTTCGAGTCCTTACTGCGAGAGTCCTTATTTCGCAGACCGCTTTGTAACTCCATGTATTCGGCAAAACTACACGCGCTTTACTTTACATCCCAAGGGAATGACACGAGAACAATATCCTTATTGTACGCAAGGAAAATCGACCGAGGCACGATGTGATACGCATAACCCGCTTCTATCTTCTCGTAAGAAATTCGCGTCAATAAAGAATTGCCTTTACGCGAAAAGAGACATCGTCTTCATACGCCATAAATGATTTCAGCAAGACGATCGCTGCGAGAACGTATTTCAACTCTCGTTCGTGAGAAACAAAACGGAAATGGCAAGGAAAATATTCCACGCGTGAAAGAAACTACAAAGTGATGCATTTCCGTAAGATTTCCTTCGTAGAAACGTAGCGGCATTGTTCACGAAGTACATATTCTTATTTCTCTACGGTGCATCTCAAGAGACAGATAATAACTACGCCGCATAAGTAGAAAATTTAGATGCGCAGTATTGTGGACATCCCTCTTTCTCTTGATAGAAACCGATTATGGTGCAGAAAGTTCTTTCGCTTCTCTTTTAATAATATTTCTTTAAATATTGATTTGTACACTGAAAGAAAAGTTTGATATTTATGATTATGAATGAAGATTTTCAAGCAGTATATGTGACTATTATTAACCGCACAATTAATTATATTTGCATGATCAAAACAACTATAAACATATAGCTGTCCCAAAATAATTACTATATAATTATAGTTGAATTATTAAGAGGTAACCATTTTGTTCTCTCAGTGTAAAATCTTTTTATACAAGATACATTCAGATACTGCATTCGATACTTTATATGCGTTTGTATACTTCAACATCAGCTTTAAATCCCATCTCACTTATCACGTTATTACCAGAAAGTTCACCCTACTTGCAAAACTTTCGAGCGCTTATCATTAAAACTCTATACTCTCCGTCATGTATGATTTTTGTTTTTTTTTTTTCTCTGCGTGAAACGCAATAATGGAAGAGCAGCGACTTTGGAAAATAAATGGTGTATAATAATGCGACGTCTCGACGGAATAGAAGTTAGCCGTATGTGTTCATGTGACTGTCCAACCCTAGACACCAAAAACTTTTGCAATATTCCGCACGAAATTTCATTATACACGTATACCAATGCATTTCATACGTAGCTTATTACTGCTAATGCACTATGAGTGCAGACTCATTGGGCGGTGAGTACGTAGCTATTGTATATACAAGAAGAATATATAAAGCCGGAACAAGAATCGCTTATAAAAAACAATACACGCAAATATTACAGCGATGAAAACTTTAGACTCCTGTGCAATGCGCGGAAATGCACAGCAGTTTAATTCTTCATGTGAGAGACGAGAACGCATCCGTTACTAATACAGCGACAGTTTCCTACGGTTAAATTATTTTCCCGGATACCGGGACCAGCTTTTTCGTAACAGGCTGTCTTCCGCAAAAAAGCTTCCTCCTTACTGCTATAATATAACTGAACATAACTCATTGAACCTGCCTAAACCATTGCAACTATATTTCAATCTTTTTACTTGCCGCATTCAATTAACTCGAGCATAAATTTCAGCGTTACACACGCTATATATCCATACATTACTAACCCTTTTATTACACCTTTAATAAGGCGCTTAGTTATTCTTTAATAATAGTAAATCACTTTTTTTTCCGTAACGTTTCGGTAACGTGAAAATCCGTACCAAACGACGCGCTTATTTTTTTCGGAGATGATTGATCGATACGGCACCGGTGCCGCGCCACGCGTCGGAATTGCCATGTAATTCCTGCAAATTGTTTGCAAATTGTACGCTATTACCGTCCATGAATTAGAACGGGATAACGATGGCAAACTATAGTACACATTTTGCTCTTGAAAGAGCGTAATTAACAGAAAGAGAAAGAGAGAGAGAGAGAGAGAGAGAGAGAGAGAGAAAGAAATTGCTTATTTCAAAATTATTATGATATTGTAGATTAATAGCTATCAGTCTGTAAATTCTTTTTAAATAAGTGTTTAGAAAACGCTCCAAATATATAAACTTATTCTCATATTTTTTATAAAGTAGTTTTTAGTCAAGCGTGATTTTCGAATTAAAAAAAAAACATTAAATTTATATTTAACGTACACACACATTATTTAAAAAATAGGAAGTATTATATATTCTGTCATACGCAGAATTAATTTAAAATAAAAATTTAATAAAGTATTCATATTATTGTTACTGAATTTCTGATGCTATCGAAATACTTCGTTAT
Organism: Trachymyrmex septentrionalis; assembly: GCF_001594115.1. Taxonomy (NCBI): domain Eukaryota; kingdom Metazoa; phylum Arthropoda; class Insecta; order Hymenoptera; family Formicidae; genus Trachymyrmex; species Trachymyrmex septentrionalis. The sequence continues at coordinate 1,736,028 of NW_017305885.1, forward strand.
TTTGAGACAACCGCATAAATCGAAATAGAATATACACACACATATAAATATGAAAGGAAACAAAAATCATATTACTTTGTTTGTACTTTGCTTGTTATAAAGCTTTTCAATCTTCGCATGTTCAAATCGTTCCATTACTTTATTATTCTTATGATACTACAAATTTACTAGATCTCGTTATTTCTTTGATATTGCGCAAGAATGAATAGATGGAAATTCATCATTTATATGCTCCATACCATATCACAAACTTTCTTCGTTGCAGTCTTACAACTAGGGATTATTATTATTTTTCAAAAAGTCATGTTGGTGCAGCGCTCTAAAGAACTTTTATTCAAACTTCCATTCATATGCAAAGCGTATATGAACTTCATCGATAAAATGTCAACTGTGTATCACACATCCATGCATCATCGTACACTTAGTATCGCCATCCGTTTGTTCCCAATGTACATAATGCCTTATGTAAAGAGAGTTATTGAACAGCATAACAGTGTCGGAATGGTATTAAATCGATCTCGCTGTCGAGTTCAACTGCATCCAGGAGGATTCGCTGGAACAGGATGTCAACGGATTTCACGGAAAATCAAGAGCGACCTATACCACTGCGCTGGTTGGCGCATAACCCTGGGAACTTTCAGTTGGTTTTAATGCGATTAAGTCATAGAAGGAGCACAAGGGGAGAGGCAAATCAACTCTCGTAGTCCTCTATACGAATATCCCGGCACAAAGTCCGGAGAAGGATTGGAATATATATAATTGTGACATTGCAAAGCTCAGTAATACGCGCAGTCTCGGAATTAAGATCAAAGGAGACCAACAGTATTTTTTCTCGCAGAAGTTCAAATATACGAATTTCCAAGTTCGAGGGCTAATAATCATCCATCGACTTACTCTCTTTCCCAAAGTTATCAAAAAAAAACAGGCTAGCAACGACATTGTTAGAAACAAGAGCGAACATTAGCAGCGACGGTTAATTACGTGCTTGTAACCCCTTCCAGTCTGAACTTGCCTTTCCTCTGCTGTCCAACAGCAGTGCGAGCACTGTTTCGCGACTCTGTAACTGCGAAAGTTCGAACAGTTGATGTTGCAAAGAGTTTAAAACTAATTAAAGCCGCGTCATCCGACTTTATGAAGAATCTTGTTTCGCCGCGTGACTGTGCGAAAAACTTCTTAATTTTAAGCGATATTAAGCGATGGGCGACGTATCTGCCCATATTTAATCTACGTTGAAAATAGAGGTGCATAAATTCAATTTAAGGCAAAATGGAAATTATCGATTACATAACGGTCTCTTCAACCTTGGAACAACCTCTCCAATCGAAAGAATTTTTAATTAAAGGCTTAGACAGCCGACAAATATGATATTTTCCCTGTCTACATCTAGAATAGCGGAATTTTCAATTAAGGTGAAATGACGAATAATATTCCAAATGAAGCCAAATTAGAATTCGATCGAGTATATTTATTAATTGCACTCTAGCAGTATAATAAGAATAATATTTTATATAAATAAAAAAAAACACTTTATTTGCTTCATCAAAATTAATATTTGTCATATTTAATTAAAAAGACATTCGACGCAAAATTTAATATTAAATTCTTGACGTGCTTTTCCTGTCAATGAACAATAAAAAAATTGGTTTCAATTTTAAATTGCAATTATTGAAAAATTCTCTGAAATATAACTGGTATTAGTTAGGTGACGAATGTCATGGTTAGTAGAATATATTTGTATCCGGAATATATAAACAGGCAAAGAGTAGTTTAAAACCGGTTATTATCGAAAAGCAGTACTCTTTCCAGTCCCGATTCGCCACTAAATCCGCTCATATATCCGATCAATATATTATAGATACGTAGATCCAAGTGATTTTTAACTCTGAGATAAAGTACGCTGACCGTAAACGATGTTCACCGACGGCGTCTACTACAAATTTCTGTTCGTTTTCTAATCGCGGGTAAAAGAGGACGAAACGAATGGGCGATATGGGTATCGAGCATCGGAATTGAGAATGGTTAACCGCCAGCCAAAAAGCAAGGGAAAAAGGAGACCGAGAGAAAAAATTAAAAGGAAGAAGTGGGAGAGCGAAAAACGAAAAAATGGCGAGTGAAGGGTAACCGAGAGGGAAAACGATGTTTCACAATCGCGTGCTCATACTAGGAGATAATTTTCGCATGTCGAGCAGCGGTTCCGCGGCTCCGCCACTTCGATATCTATTGCAATGCAGAGATTGTACATTGCGCAGTTTGTCTTCTTTATTGGCTGCGACAACGATGCATGCGTCATGCATGTGTCGCATGCAATTCCAGCCAACAAACATCCTAATGAGACCCATTCCTTACTCAAAACGCATAAATGTTATTGGATAAAAAACGCGCAAATACTACTAAACGGAACGCTAAAATAAAATAGAAAATTATTTGGCCATGTATCATCCGTCTGAAATAATCGCCATGCAAAAAGTATCATTGCACACTTTTTCTTTC
>NW_017305885.1:1738617-1741594 GCF_001594115.1 Trachymyrmex septentrionalis
ACCATGTATCATCTGAAATAATCGCCATGCAAAAAGTATCATTGCACACTTTTTCTTTCGCAGTCGAAACTTTTAATATTTTCTATTTTATCAATATAGTACACATAATCTGACACAAAAGACTCATCGTGTGATTTTTTTACATTTTAAGCTAATTTCTACGACGTCATTTTGAAAATGTAATGCATTTTACACGAGAAATATCGGTAATCGAATCGCTTGTTCCTTATTTCGAAATTATAATTCGACTCTAAAAATATGGATTGTACTACTATTCTAGATATAAATCGCAAATGAAGTTTCGCAAATAAAAATGCGGCTAACATTATTTCTCTGCTATGCTACGCTGGTATGACACCGTATATTCTTTTCTCCTTCACTGCCCTCACTTAATGAATAAAATATTCCATCCTTCATTTGCAACCTACACTTGCTTGCGTTGACAAGAAAACTAAATCAAAGAGCATCTCTACCGTCTTCATTTCCATAATATAAAATTAATAAAAAGATGTGCCTTATACATATATTTTAATTAAAGTTAATCCATATATATGTCGCGAATATGATTTGCATGTATTTATATAAAGTACAATATTAAAAAAAAAGACAAATTTAATACAAAATATATAAATAACGACATAATATTTAGGAATAATTTCATGAAAAGCACCATCCAAAGAAGACTTTTATGATGCTTAATAAATTTTTTAAAAATAAGAGCCTAAAAACTTTTTATTTTAATATAACAAATAAATGTCGTCTATAATATAATAAAGATTAAAATAAATATAAGCACAAATAAAAATAATACGTTATGTGTCCGGTTCTACTAATGTAGAGTAATTTTAATTTCGATTCAACTCATTCTTCATCTTTTCCTAATTCTTATGTTAGAATAAGAAAGAGATGAAAAGTAAACTGAACTGAGATTAATCTTCATTCATACAAACGGACATTAACAAGTAATTCTACTGCCTGTTTAGAATAAAAATAATGTTTGCAATGGAAGTAGCCAGTTCAGGATAGAAAACAAGAGGCAAATGAGTGAAAAACAAGTAAAACGGCAGATCAGATCACCATTTTAATTGACTCTCTTCAGCCTTATGGTTCTTCTAAAACTGCATTTGCACGGAAAGCAGATACTTTCTATGCAAATCGATGCGATGTTAAGTAGCTCCTTTCCCTCACGCTATTCCACCCTGTCCCTCTCGTTTAAGTTAAGCGACTTAACATTGGAAACTACCAAAGTGAAATCAACGTTTAAACCTGAAATTAACTGAGAAGGATACAATAATATAATTATATGTGTGAAACCAAAGCATGACAGATATAACAGATCATAAATTTATTGCAATTTCATTAAATTAATTCGTGGACGTTTTTGCTTCAAAACCATAAACGTATAAATTAAATAAAATCATGTTACAAAGAGGTTGTACATGTATTGTATATATTTCATGCAAACGAAGTTCCAATTTCGCTGTAAAGTATGACACATTGATCGAAAGTGCTGTTACATCAATTTTTTTATTCGAAAATTTTGCGGTGTTGGAAAAAGATTGAATTACTTGCTAATCGTAAAAAATATTTGTAAAACATGTTATTTATTATAAATTTCTTTTTTTTTTATATATATAATTTATATACATTACTATTATGAGCTTGAAGTTTCTTCAGCGTATAACGTAATAAATACTTAATAAATCGTTATTACCACAATAATCTCCTCGTTATATTATTGCTTCATATTTGATATTACGGATGACACGGCCATCCGCGTCGAAGATCCCATCGGTTTTACCGTAATTTATCTGAACTTTCCACCCTTTTCTTCTTCTAGACAGACGGCTTGGACGTGACAAGAAAATAGCAAGTAGCTTTCGTATACGCGGTTGCGCGTATCTGTCGAAGAGGTGACCGTTGTGACCGGTGAATAACCTTTCGTCCCTTCCAAAGAAAATCATGCGATTTTTCTCCCCATCCGTCACTAACGAGGTCCCAATTTTCAAAGGTGTGCTAGTGAGATTACGATCTATTTCCGTGGCCGAATGTCTGAATTTTCGATGAACCGCTTTCGCACACAGACATTCGTGATCATATCGAAATACGAGATACCAAGAATATGGTCAGAGGAACCCAAAAGAAATTCGACGTCGATAAATCTGGCGTTGATATTTTTCGATGGATGATAGTCATACGATATTTTTATTGATCTCTCGAATAGGTGAGATGAAATCATGAAACTATAATTTTGATATATTACCTCGGCACTCTTTATTAATTACAGTACCTATTGATATAATTATAAAAGAATGGACGTTTTTTTTTTTAATACGATTGACGACTCTCGTCAATCGCACATTTTACGAAGGAGTGAGAATATAATCTAAATTGGCAATATGCTCATTTGATATCTGGGTTATCATCTCAGTAATGATAAAATGATGAAACATAATAACAATAGCTAGAATGCTTGAATGGCATTAAAAGGGTAAAGTACAATGCGGAAGCACAAATGTTTTTTGCTTTAGTATTTGCCCTCTCGTTACTACGTCTGACAGTGATAAACTCAATCTACTGAGAAAGCAAAAGCATACGCCGGGCCTGGCTGGTTCTACACGCAACCGTAACTGCGAGTTATGACATTCACGCCCCTCAGTGCAACGCACCGACACGCACTACCCTCCACTCCAGCGCACCTCATTCAACCTTTTAGTTACAGGTGTAAACTGTTGTCGTAGTTATATCTATCCCAAGAGCGAAATGGATACATGCAAAAACATCATTCATTCTGAAAGCCATTCCCTTTAGATTATCTGAATGCAAATATTCATCATGTTAAATTTCATTCTAAGAAAATAAGATTTGCAAAAAGCAAATAATATCGAGGATATAAAAAAATTAAAACAATCTTATCTGTATATATATTTTTTTTAATTAAAAAAAAAAGTATTATTAATTAATTTTTAATGTTTTT
>NW_017305885.1:1741694-1742720 GCF_001594115.1 Trachymyrmex septentrionalis
ATATTTATTAATTTAATTTTATCAATATTAAATTATATTTTCATAATTACCTTTCACAACCATTACTCTTTTGATAGAAAAATTATTATTAAAAAAGACTTCGATAACCAAATGCTCAATATTCTTTATGAAAAGCTTTTAATATCTCAAAGAAAAAGCGAAATCGCTAAAAACTGAAAAATTCATAATAATGTAATAACATTTTGTCGGTAATAATGTAATAGCAATCTGCTTCTAAAAGCGATTATACGTGCATGTCGAATACATCAATTATAATATATTTTGTTATATAACTTTTAATTTATTGTCTGAGTTAGTTTATACTGTGAATGAAACGAATTCCCTTTAGATAACACGAACTTTCTCATTATAACAAGCACGAAATATTATCTCATGGTATCCTCGGTATTTCGGCAATTTCATCTTGTTGCTTGAAACCGTGTAATTTCTGTAATTAATATCAAGCGCGTCACAAAAAACTATCATAACATCATAAAAAAAAATCTGTGTCTCCAGTTTTTAAATCCTATCAATATATGTATGTAACATTGAAACCGAGAAAAATAAATTATAAATATGCATATAAAGCTGTAAACTATTTAAAGTACAGAGTAATGTATGTGTCTGCAATTCCCTTTGACAGTAACAACCCTCAGTTATATTCGAGTAATACATGGCGGAGTTGTGTGTTGTAAACCACGGTTCGTCGGATCAAAGGGCAGCATAGGGTTCTACGAGGTTTTGAAGGGCTTAGGAAATTCGTAAATGAAGGTTGCCTAGTGCAGACGCGCTTGCGGTAAGATCAATCGCTCGTAGCCACTCTCACAATCAGAACAGAGCACATACGACTAAATATTAATTGTCCTGCAATTGTCTATTTTAAGTAAAAGAAAAGATGCATTTAACTATTACGATCAATGAAACTTGGATTAATAATCCTCATCAATTTTCAACAAGACAATTAACCTCAATTATAAACAATAAAATTTATAAGATTTTTAATTTATGCGTGTATATATATATATA
>NW_017305885.1:1742776-1754886 GCF_001594115.1 Trachymyrmex septentrionalis
TAGTATAATAAAAAAATTATAAAAATTTTGTTCTTTTATTTATAGAAATAACACAATATATTTTATTATTCCTACAAATAGAATAAAAGATTGTATCATTTGTATCTTTTAAATTTTTTCTTTCTATTAATTGCATCTGTAATACTGATTATAGAATTAAATGTGATTAATAGCAACAAATCCATCAAAGCAAAATGATGTCATTCAAGGCGCTTAAAAAACCTATTGAGACTACATCAAAATAAATACATCAAACCCTTATAAATTTAAAATACTCTTCTCGTAATTTACTCTGACACTTCAGTACATCACTGTCCAAACAATATGGTTAAGCTTCGCCTTCTTAATCTTATATTCTTTTGCTGTCACATCGCGTATGGACCTACCCTGATGAGGGCTGTAGTCAGAGCGTCGACGGCCGCGACCGTCTGGTGAGCCTAAAGGATGACCTTCCGGCAAGGGAGAAACCACATCCGACGAACCACGTCTTGATATAGCGCCAGATGAATGCTCGGAGTCCCTACGATGTCTGGCCACGTGTGGTGAGTCCTGGGGGCTACCGTGACCAGAACTCATCGGTGTCCTCAGCGGAGAACCGTGCGATGAATACGGAGAGCCCGGTGGCAATATCTTCTCGGTGCCTTCGAGTGAATATCCGCGTAACAAATCGTACCAGATACCCGACACAATTAACACAATAAGACCGTTGGAGGCTGCGTAAATAAATCGCCGAAAAACACAGGAACAAATATCCGCCACTGATATGAAATTCCTTTAATTTAGTTTCCAATATTTGATAAAACATTAGATATATCGGAGGAATATTTTAATCTTTCAAATTTATGCTGATGAAACAACTTCTAATATACATAAAATAAAAGCATTGTACTCAACAGGTAGAAACTATCATGTCGAAACCTTTCAAACAAATTTTTACGTCATAAAACTTTTCGATATATTTAATATCGTAATATTTTAAATATTGCAATATATTATACGTACATAATTATTATTTTTTAATATAAATCTAATGCAATTTGGAAAAATCATTTGTGCTTCATTCAAATATTTATAAATATTTATAAACCTCGAAACTTCCTTCTGCCTAAAAATATTACGATTAATGCTCTATCAATGCATAGTAAACCGAATGAGTTGTTTATAATAGAAGCAGGCCTATAGGTAAAGATATACCCGTATAACAAGGCAAGCATAGGCTAGTAGTTTTATGACGGCATAAATAAAACGAGGCTTAAGCAAACAACGTATACACCTCTCTTCGTTGGTTACACGTGACGTTTCAGAACGAGGTAAATCACGAGGATAATACAAGGAAGCGGCGCGTTCAGAATAACGTTTCCTGAAACAAGTTTCCAATTTCGGATCCAGTGGACATTACGCGTTCGTCTATCTTTTAATCGCGAACACGTCGAATACGTCATAGCTCATCTATCAACGCGGCCCAATTACACGCTCTACCGATCCTCGCGAGATCAATGAACGTCCAGCTTCTCACTGTGCGCCTATGACGTATAATTGATGGAACGCCATCACTTGATAACCGTCCAACTTTTGACGTGCATTTTTTACGATTATGATTAGATGTAATCCGTCTTCGAATTAAAATCTGTGACATTTATAATCACATAAAGTTTTAACGATCTTTTTTTTAACTGTAATATATTTAGTAGCCACGTATATAATGGATATTAAAAAGCGTACTGCGGAAGAGAGAAGAATAGTGAATGTTTCAAGATTAAAACATTAATTAATTAAATGACATAGTTCCATTTTTACATAGTTAACGAGGTATTTTATATTAGACAATATTTAAAAAAATATATTCGAAAAATTTTAATTTTAAATTCGTTTAAGTGTCATAGACAAAGAAAAATTCCAATATGGCAACATTCCATTAGCAATAATCCATCTCAATGAAGTGTCTATTGTTTAAAAACAGCCTCCACGGTCTTTAGAATATTATGTAACCGTCGTTCGCAGCGGAAGTTCCGATACCTTGATGAACGTTCGGATGATGAGAAATTCCGGATGCAACCGCCACATGCGTGGGAGGCGGAGGGTGAACGAGACCGCCTGGTCCAAGAGGGTTGACGAACCCGTGGATCGGATTCCCATGCATGGGACTAGCGTGGATCGAGCGCGATGGTACCATTCCGGGCAAAGGTATCCCTCTCGTTTGTACCTCGTGAGCGGCGGAGGAGGAGATGGAGGACGCAGAAACGGTCGTGCTTGGATGACCCGGAACGGGACTGCTGCCATGTATGGAACCTCTTCGATGCTGCGACATAATTGGAATTCGATGACGCCGTGAACGGATGAAGGTAGGAGTAAGATGCTTAATGCTCCCCAGAGATCGATGACATCTGAAGTACTCGAATTCACTTCGGCAGATGCTCGCTGCTGATATTTTCGATCTTCATCCAGTTATCCCCTAATATGTCATTTCGAGGACATATCATTGAGAAATATGGAGAACTTGAAAGGGTACTTAAAAGGATAACATGGGCGGCGTAGGCAGTACAGTGATAGTTTCTATAGCACTTGAATGCTATTCCGTTTCCAAGTATAAAAAATGACGGCAAGCAGGTGTATTAATGCAGCGTAATATCTCTCTTCGTTTTATTTTTCCAAGAATCCATATATTTCTTGCATTCCTCTATTGTAAAATCTCAATGGTTTCAGTGAAATTTGATCCACACCAAACTCTGTAGCAGATTTTCCGCTACTATAGAAATAAACTCGATATCTCAAGTATTATATTTCGGCTTATGTATCCACTCAAGCAGACAATTCACTGTAACTTAACTCTTTTTTCCCCAACGAGTCTCTTATGATTTCTCTGCAAGTTCGCCGCAACAGAAGTAATTCACATATGCTGCTAATCGTTCTTGTTTAATGTTTTTATAGAAAATATGATTTGTGCCAATAATTTTATTTTCCTTTTAATGATATCAACTTAATTGATCATTTATGTATTTTTAAGAAAATGAGCTAATTATATTTAATACGATTATTATGTCTCAAAGGTGCCTGTGTCGAAAGCGCAATTTGCGACGCATTTATCGTATGTCCTTTGGCAGAAATAATTAACGTCGTTTCGTCTGCCAGATAATGGTCCCCTGTGTGACGGGATTTCGCAGCCTAGACGGACAGAGATTTATCGTGATATGTTTATTGGACGAGAAGAACTACACACATGACGGGTAGTTTTGTTTCCATGGAGATTAAAAGTTAAATCGCTCTCAGCGATAAACCTTTATAACATTAAACAGCAGCGTTTCTTTTAAAATATAATCGTATTTTGTTCTTTAACCTGGCTATTTATTTAATTTATTATGTTTATTTCATATGTTTATCATTTCTCCTAACAAAGTAATAATAATATATAAAACTGTTTTAATCGAAGGGTTTGGTTAAGCATAGATTTTCTGGTCACCTTTTTTGGACACCTTCAAAATGATTATGTATAATATGTTACTTTAGATTTTACAAAGTGTTGAGATTATTCTCGCCGAAATAAAAGATGAATCGCACATCAGTAGTCTATAGACAAAAATTTTAATGATACAAATTCTCAGATCTCACACAGAGCGAACGAGATTCAAAGGAATGAGAACTTGCAGTATGCAACAGATAAGTTTGCCGGATTCCGATACGGCCAACCAATTTTAATTTCAATACGACGAACTTTAAACCTCAATTCTATGATCAAAGCAAGCGAATTCGATATGTATAACTTTCTCTACGAGAAAAGCGATTATTTAATGTAACTAATATAAGCAGTAGATTCGTAACAATATTCCAATCTGATTATTATGAAAGTGCAGCTATCATTTGCAATACTCCAAAACGCAGGACAGCCGCCAATTAGCACCACAATGAGAACTTTCCGTCGGCAAGCTTCTGCCTCTATAGTCCTGGGCTGACCTTGATACTTCGGACTTGTTGATTTAAGACACTTGTTGGTTTTGAATCGTTAATATAGTCATTGCAACGATACATCTGTTCTTTTAGTTTCGTTAGTTGCAGCATGAAAAATCGCATGATGTAGTTATTAAATCTTACAACTCTCTGTACATTATATTTGTGCAACTATAGTTTTATTTTCTATTTAAAATGATTCCGTAATTTTCAACGACTTCAAATTAAATTCTTTGTAGCAAAATAATCCTTTTCAATAAATAAAATTAAACAAAAACAGCTCTCAATAATATTACGGAGATGATTACAGAAATCTTACAGTTAAAATTACAAGCTTCAATAAATAGGAAGTATTATAATAAGTTTGGAATACTTTCGTCCGAACACACAGTTGGGATGCAATCGTTCGTCTTAATTTTGACCCATGAAACGTAAGAGTCCATAAAACGCAATCTGTCTAAATACACGAATAATTCGTGGAATTATCCACACGTGTAATCGCTGCCTCTTGACTTCGTTAAAACGATCCGAGTACAATTTTACGAGAATCGTCACGGGCCACGTGTTAACAGCCGAACCGAAAATAATGGTCAGTTAACGTGGTCATTTGACGCTCAGGAATTGTTACAATTCCATCGTATATACCATCAGAGACAAATGCTTTTTACTAAATTCTTCAACTTCAAAGATTAATATCAACTTGTTGATGAATAGTTATAGTGTAATTATCAGTACGGAAAGTTCAAATGAAGTATACTTAGATATGCGTAGTAATTCATGCACAAATAATAATGTTTCGCATTTAATCAACAGAATACACCGTTAGTTCCAATTTTGCAAGATGAATCAGTACTTTAGTAAAATTACTAACGGAAGAAGGTTATACACTGTCATACAGTCAGCACGTAATAGCACAAATCGTTAAATACACACTGTACTCCGAAGTCACCGAACGAATTCGTATGGTTATCCACAGGTGGACACAGCGGTCGGTGACTTCGTTAAAGCAACCCCACTTTCACGAGGATTATCACAGACCACGTGCTAACGATCGAAGTTCCCCCTAAAAAAAAAAGAAGGGCGTAGATAAAGCGACCGGTTCGCCAGACGGACTATTTTTCACCTACGCACGTCGCAGCTACAACGACGCCTCGCGTTACACAGCGATGCTCGATCCACGAAAGTAGAAAAAAAAGGGAAAAAATTATGAGAGAGAGAGAGCCAGAGGCCGCGACAGTTCGCCTCTCGTCGGTTCCCGATTAAAAAGCCCGAAATTCCGACGCGGTGAGCCGGCGGCAACGCGACGGAGCGAATTACATTCGTAGCCGGCGAATCGAGTTTTCCAAAGCGGCGAGCAGAGCGACGTGCAGCGACCGCGCGACCGTATTTTCCGCGAGCACGTTTTCGCCGGCGATTGCGGGAGCCGTCGCGACGCCGGCAACGTCGGGGTGAGTCGTCCGTGTGCGACAGGGAGCGGCCGCGCGAACACTGAAACCAACCCACGCCACCATCACCATCACCACCACCACCACCACCACCACCACCACCACCACTACCACCGCCATCAACCCACCTATCCACCCACCGCCGCCGCTGCCGCCGACACTACCACCGTCAACGATGCCGCACCCTCTCCTCCGACGCCCGTCGTTTCCACCACCATATCACCGTCACTACTACTACTACTACTACTATTACTACTACTACCACTGCTACTACTACTACTACTACCACAGCCACCACCGCCACTACCGCCGCCACCGCTGTTCCGCGAACCCTCCGATTCTCTACCCTTCAACCGCTATCCATCGCCACCACCACTGCCATCATCACCAACACTACCATCAGCAGTTCTCATATAGGTGAAAGCCCTCTTTCCTCCTCACTTCGCTGCTTTCCCCCACGACTACCAACGCGGCAGGTAGATACCAACGACGCCTCTGCTATCCAACCCCCTCGCTTCCTTCTTCTGTATCTACCTTCAAACTTCACCATCCCCTATTCGAGAGTACGCTCCCTTCGCTTTTGCATCCTTCGTTCGTGCACAAGTGCACACGCACGAAGATAGGTAAGTAAATGCACATGAGGGATAGTTGCGTGGGGTTATTTCAACTGCCACACGCCGCAATACACAGACGCGTTAAGCGTGCATAATTACTCGTTGGCGTTACACTCGCGACAATATCAATGATATTTTTATGTTAATGAACGAGTGACAAGCACTAATTTTGTATTCTAGACATGAAAACATAAGCTGACACGTGGCAGAACGGGATTATGTCTGTACGTACTACTGTCTTTTTCGATCACCTATACATTTTATTTGATGCAACGAATACCAGGTGTTGCCACTGGAAATCAAGAAAATCAGGGAAATGTGAGGGAAATTGAAAACGGTCAGAGAAATCAGGGAAAAGTCAGGGAACTTTGTAAACTCTTCTGGAAAATTAAAATTCTCGGCTTTAAAAAAGTTTAATATGCGTACTTCATACCTACGCAGTTCTAGAATACTACCAATTAAATGCAGGCAGTGTCAACGTTAATAGTAACTTACATTGTTGTGGCTGGATTGTTTCATCTTTCGGTAAAACTTCAGCTCACTGCATTACTCTCTTGTACTTTTATTCTTTTACTCTTTTGTTTATTCCAGTAAGTAAATTATCATATAGTTTATCCAAAGATGAAACTACCTGCCCTATGTTAAATTGTTCCCTCAACGATTAAAGATATTTGACAGTTTCAAAATCAGAACAAAAATACAAAAAATTTCAAAATTATCGTATTATTATTAAAAGCATCAAAGAAAATCCTAAATTTCCTTTATCTAAAAATAAGAGAAAGTGGAATTTTAGAATGAGGAATTTGTGACAAGTTTGGATTGCATTTTATAGAATTTGCAGACTTGAAGACGTTATTATTTCATCAATCTCATAATTGTTGATAAAATAAATCAATAGTAATGATATTATCGGTTTTTTTCTAATTATCGAGAGAAAAGTGGATCAATCGAAGCAAATAATAAAACTGTATTTTTAATAAAATCGAGTTAATAATTTCTGCAGAAATACTTTGACATATCCATATACATAATATAATAGTATCCGAAATAATATGATGCTCTTATATTTTTACCGTATATAATGTTGTACCATGTGCGAAATTTTACGTTAGTTTGACTAGTTTAGATTTGGCCGCATCTACTATATATTGAATGAAATATTATATTCTGTGTGAATGACTCCAAATTCCTCGTTACTTACAAATTTAAACGGTTATAATTCTCTCTTTCATATCGTAATGTAAGCGTGCTATTTGCGATAGCTTCGCGCGATAGCAAATGAGATATTAATTTTTCGCATGTCTGCTCACCAAATTATTACGTTAATTATGTATACGTTGCAATTGATGAATCTAAATTTGCGTATCAGCGAACGTGAGTCGGGAGAAATTTATACGATCCAAATTTGTAACGCTTCGTACAACTAGGTGGAGCACAGAAAATATCAATACACGCATGAGAGGTGACCGACAAAATTCGCTAAAATTCAGGAACATCGAGCTAGACGAAATTGATAGCGACGTTTTGCATGCTACGGCCTCTTTGTCGAAAGCATTGGTACAGTTCGGTCTAATAGATTTTAACCGACTATAGAATTAGACTGTGACAGAAAACCGTTTTCACTGGACGAAACGCAAGTATTGCAATCGCAACGAATTTACGAGAAGATAACTTCGTTTATTTATCCGATCGCGTAGACGAGCATCCTTGAAATTTCGACGAAGCACAACAAATACCAACTGGACAATAGCGATCAATTTTTTTTTCTTCTCTTTTTTTAATCGATAGTCGCGTCGCAATTGAAGTACAATCTCGTCACGATAACGACTTCGGTCGTCAGAGACAATTCGTCAAATTAATCGAAAAGATGCGCGTCTGGTTCACCTCGCTGTAACTGCATGTACCCGGATAATAATTTAAATCTGGGCATTGTCAAAACGCTTGTATAATAACGACGGGTATAATGAGCGATTCATCAAATTAAGCGAAACGAATGGTATATGCAATTTGCGTTGCTTTATTGCGCTACTATAGTCATTAATTGGAATTGCAGGAATCTAAGTGCACGTCTGCATCATTACGATAACAATTTTGTAATACTTATTAATTCACTAATTATCGAAAAAAAGAATTATATTCCATTCAGTGCACTTCATTGCGTTTAAACGCATTTGTACGTTAATTCTAGTCGTCAATGTTAAATCCGATTATCGAGTAGTGTTTCAATAATAAAAGATGCCGTGGTCGGGATGCATGGAGATGCAATCGCTAATAAAATTGTTCATAAATATATTAAACGACACCTACAGATAAAAATTCATTACAAAATATAAAACACTAGTAAAACAGAGAGAGATAATGCCGTGATTATATACATACATAATATCAATCAATAAAAAAGTCTTGATTTGCAGAATTGCGTAGCATCGATCTTTTAATAATGAAATCATATAAAAGTATATGTACGCAATACGTCTGAATTGATGTAACCTACTTTCAATTTTCTGATCGTTAAAATAAAAAACTTAATACCTTTCTCTTCTGTTGTATTAATTATGTTCAATGGCAGATGCATTCTAATTTTGAAAATTTAATGAAGACAATAGATCATGAAGAATAGGTTTTAGTGCAAATTGATGGATCGTGCGAGCGACGACAAGACTTCTTATAAAAAGCGACTTCCAATTATGCAGCCGATCAATCTCGCCTGAATATCGCCGAGCAAATTATCGGAAAAAATGGACACGTTGGAGATGGTTGATGTAACGAAAACTCACGCGGGCGAGAACGATCTCGAGCGAATGTCGTTCAAATGGACATAGATGAAACGCTGCCATTTTTACGGACATCGGAAGCTGCCCCGCGGCCGGGACACATTTTCTGACATAATCGGCAACTCGACGTGCACGTCGACGAGGCACTGTAACGCGCAGATTCCGTCACAGGACGTGAAGGACTAGGAAAAGGAGACGGCGTTGGAATTCCTTTCGGTAATACTCAGGCCCAATGGAACAAAAGGAGCGTACTTCACTTCAACGCGAACGAGAAGGTACCAAGACGTACCAAATCCCTAAGGTCGTTTATTAGCCGAGAGAAACCTGAAGTTGAACGGTGTGGGTAAGACTGAGTCTTCGTGTGGATAGAGAAAGCGCCACCGCCGCGAAGGAGGCGTCGCAAGGGTGGCGTCGCAACCGATGTACGTGTGCAAGCGTATCCATGCTCGCTCGGATGGACGACGGTGGTCGCAGAGGGTAGGGGAGAGATACGGATAAATGGACAGGTAGATAAATAGACAGAGAAGAGAAGCGAGACGAAAGAGAAAGACGGAGTATCTAGATATGGGTTCTGCGGACTGCGGATCCGTTCGTCCGGTAACGTGATTTCAGTTCGATATTTGATTTCGAAGCAGAATTAGAGCTCGAAATCCGTATACGAGTTGCTGCGATACGATGTCAAACAAAGTTAACACCTCTCAAACGTATACGTTGATTAAATAAATTATTAGAGTGCTCATAAATTAATTTCGAAATATCTCACTGTTCTTGTAAACAGTCTTTCACAAGCAAATAGTAAACATAGAATACCGTCATTAATATCATCCTTATAAATAGTTTGAGAACAAAAGATAATAATTATTTATACTTTAGGAAATGTTTCAAAAATCGCGGATTGAGGCATTCATGCAAGAAATTCGGAGCATATCTCTAATGGAACGCCTGTTACAAAATTTATTCGTATGGCGACAGTTACACGACTCCACGACTTCGCAATCATCAGGTCGGTCGCTCGTACCTCTCTTGGATCATCTTCTAAATATTATTATCCTCAGTCCTCGTTACAGCTAAGGTTATTAGAAACAGTTTTATTAAAATCCGCAGAGTATAAATTACGATACAGATCATTGTAACCTGATTTATAAAAAAATAACAAGGCATTTCCAGCATACTTCGCGTGCTCGGACGATACACACAAGATCATTCTCATAGCCAGCAAAAAAATTAAGACATTTAAACGACTTATGCCTATTATCTCATCTCGTCGTCCCGTGCCTATGCATGTGTCTGTGCTCCAAACAACTGATTCCTCTGTTCGTGGCTATCTATAGTTTCGTCGAATATTCTACTTATATTCAGCGGAATTCTTCACGTTCAAATGTGGGATTGCGGCGATTCAATCGCCACAATACAAAAGCATATATACATAATATAATCTTATCCTACGACATAAAAAAACTTATTTTTCTTATTATTAACTTCTTATTCAACTTGTTGTTCAAAACTTATAAAAGTAATAAAAAGTCTAAATACATCACGTGTAACTATTCTTATTTTTAGTATCACTAATTCCGAAATATTCTTTCCTCTTTTTAAAAAGAAGAATTCTTTTATTTTCATAATGCTAGACTTTTGAGCCTTTCCCAAATATTTTCGTGACATCTAATAATGTGAGCAAAGCGAACTGATTGTGGCAATAAAATCTTTTTTAAGTAATAGTAAAAAATTGAAATCAAGTAAAAGTTAAAAGTTGAATCAAGCACAAATGAAATTTCTACTTATAATATTCGTCATTTTAAAAAAGTTATAGAGAAAATTATATTGCGCTCTGCAGAATTATACTTTATCGCGTTATCTATGTATTGTGCATGACATGTTTTTATTCCTTTTTAACCGCGTCATCAAGACGTAAGAAGAACAGAATGAATGTAAAATTCGATCGCGCTTAGAATGGCGTCGCGCCACGCCTCGGAGGAGCAAAATCGCCCACTTTCGTGAAATATATGACCAGGCAATATTTTAAAGGCTCCTGGCGTAATAATACTATCGTGCCTCGTAGGGCGTTACAGCTGCTATGGCGAACAACCATAAAAATTCAACGAACGAGGATCGTTCCCTAGCGATGAAGAACGTTATACGGCCAAAAGTTAAGCACTGTACCTGCATCTAATCTACCGTTATCTTCTTCAACAGATTCGACTATGGTTTGATAGTTTCGTAAATCGACAATAGAGTTTATAGCACGTAATAATATCAAGATTAATATATCGTAGAAAATTCATAATAATAAAAATATATGTCGTTTGTTAATTAATGCGCGCGCGCGCGCGCGCGTGTGTGTGTGTGTGTGTGTGTGTATGCACATATACTATATATTTCTCTATTCCTTTTATTTTATTCATTAATTCTGAGACTTTATCAAATAAAAACGATATAAAAAATATACAATTTTTTATATTACAATTTTTGTATATTTTTCATAAACTTTTTATTAAAAGTTAAAACTAAAAAATAAATTGAAGATTGAAAGTATCAATAACATTTACAAAAAATAAAAAATGTTAACAAATATCGCAAAATATCAAGAACATAAATATAGTGCCAGAAATAAAATGTAGACATAATACTTTTTTACTAACGAAAATAAATATTCATTTTTAACCAATTTAAAATAAATTTAAATAAATTATTTCAATGAGGATTTAGATATGACAATTAATAAAAATAAAATTAATAGCCACAAGTTTCATACAAAAAGTGAAAATATTTCGATGAATAATAACCTTTTTGCAAAACAACTTAAAAAATCCGTGAGCAAAAAACTGTATATGTAGAATAGATTTGACACGCTGTACTGTTTTGACGTACAATCACCTAACTAGTCTGCAACAGGTTTCATGTCACTTTCGTGAACACAGTAGATTACATGCTCATATTATTTTATTGATTTTCACACGCCGAATTAGACGCGAAAAAAAATATCCATTAAATCTTGAATCTAAGCAATAAAATTCATTTGAATACTTAATTTCACATTAAAACATTATTCGACCGTTTTCTTGCGTATACGATACTTTTGTGAACGAGAGAGGAATTTGATAAAAGCTCGAATTTTCGATAGCGCATCCAACAGAAACGCCATTACGCATACCAGATGCTTATTTGTCCAGAAGAAAATCGTTAATGTTATTAGAATTTCCATTGCACTTTAGGAATGAATATATTCTTCAATCGAATGTAAGACTGCTGAAAGATTTTCACAAAACAGAATGAAAAACACAATGAAAAAGATAAAAATACAATAGATTTTATGTGTTGTATTTCATTGAAAGCAA
>NW_017305885.1:1754986-1756850 GCF_001594115.1 Trachymyrmex septentrionalis
TTCACTTGATATTCGCAACGCTCATGAGTATCATTTCATTCTCGTCAAATGTTAAACAAGGATGAAATATCGATACATGCGAGTATTGCGAACCTTAAGTAAAACATTCAATGTAAGTAATTATCCTATTTAATGACATACAAAGGTAATAATGCCTACAAAATTAATTAATCTAACTATGTTTTATGTACAAAAATTATTGATGTTTGTACGCACATCGTGAAATAAATGACCTATTAGAAATATTAACGCGTGAATTAATTTCGAACTTTTATTCATGGTGATTTTTACACCAAATATATTGAAGAATCGCTGGAGCGGTATTAATTGCGATAGACTTTTGCGCGCGAGTGCAATGCTATTAATGCACGTATATTATTGTAATTTTAGCGAATGCGGGATGAGCGCTTCGCATTCCGTTTCATATTTGTGCAAATGCTCTCATCGAGGTCTCTGCCCGCGACTCATGTCATGGTGATGCGAGTAATCGAATTTTCCGTGATTTTCATCTGCAGTTCCACTTGACGGATATGCGTATGTCACGATTTATTCTGACGCTGACGCTATTGTTTGCCTCGACTAATAAACTAATCAGAGATACGATTACGCGCGCGCGAATTGTACTGTTTTTTACGATCGGATTTGTCCAAATCTATAAAATTGTTCCAAACATACATATAGTGCCACAAAATTTATGTCGCACGACTGAAGATTTAAGTTATACATTATGTCCTGTGAAAAAAAAATTAAGCGCAAACAATTTTCACAATCAAACTTTCCAAAAGATCATTTCTACACATAACTAATAAAATATATTCATATATGATAATAAAACACAAGTATACACAATGATCATCCGATAACCACAAAATCAAAATTTATCATACATATTGATATTATTGATAGAACGTGAAATAAAACGTTATTTTGAAATAAACCCGACATGTCAATGCTTGCAAATGTTATGCATTTCTGTAGAAAATTATACAAATACATATATAATCATTATATAATAATATAAATCTCTCAAAAGATTATAAGGTATGAAACTTCAAGACAACATTTGTTTCTATAAATTTCTTACTAATTAGAAAATAATAACGGGCAAGAAAGGGATAAAAGCCTAAAAGAAAAATTTCTGAATTAAATCCATAGTTCGTTTTCTTCACCGGTATCTTCGTAAATTCAACCTCATATTTGGCTAGCGACATAAATGCGTTGTGAATAATACATGGCGCATGATACGATACGTGTGTGCATTCGTGACTCGAATACTAAAACAGGCAGTCTTACATACGTCGGGCGGTGACCACAAAAAAAGTACTGTCTTCTATTCTGACAGCTCTGCAGCTTGTCCTGTCTCCAAACAAGAAATAGACTTAAACCATATCTACATCAAGTGGCTCACAAACCGTGGAAAGTATTTGTCTTCTAAAGCTGACTCGTAAATTAATAAGGAAAATAAAGTTCAAGAAATGTTTCCCAGCAGAATATAAAATGTCAGGCCAACTAATTAAATTATATGAATAAAATCAGACGAAATTCATTTACATATAAATAATTATACAAGAATATATATTAAGATGCAGATTAAATCATCCGTCTTTCATAGGCGCAATTAAATTATTTAAATAACATAATGTAACAAGATATTCAGTCCAGATAAAATTGAGCTTTAAAATATGTACATTTACGATAAAATTAAATGACATAATTAGTATATATATGTATGTTAATGATAATAGAAATGCCATCATGACAAAAATTATAATTTTATGCGAGTGTTAATATTTAATATAAAATCGACACAGAAATGTAAAAGACCGAAACCCAACTACGCAAAATATCGATATATTAAAATTAA
>NW_017305885.1:1756950-1766351 GCF_001594115.1 Trachymyrmex septentrionalis
GTAAAAAATGTATATAACAGTGTAAAAGATTAGATTGTTACAAGATAATATGAAAATATTATAAAGAAGCAATATACCTATAAGAAAAAATTTTGCTAATATCAGCCTATCGAAAAATAAGGTGATTAGTAAGGAGTGCTTTATAAATTCATGATTAACGAAGACTTCATCATTAATTCTATTTACTGTTCTTATACGTCGCATTTATAAAAAGAACTTAAGAAACACGTTATTAGGCGTTACAAGTTATGCTGCACAGGAAAATCTTTCATTCGACAGCAAAGAAGAATACAAACCGAATCGATTTGTATAATATCATGAGAATAAATGGCTATCGGCAAGGATAAAGTAAAAGCTGATTGAAGATAATACGGATCAGAATTGAAACAATCGCTGCGTTTCCCAAGATCCACGTCTCTTTTCTTCTTTGTACGGTAAAATATTAAAAATTTCACCGAAAAAGACGCGATAGCTGCAACGTTTCTTCGCAAATCCCGCTGAAAACTAGCACTCGCTATTGGTATACCAGAATAGTTTCAACGATAAGAATGAATATCAATTCTGGAATAATAGACAGATTCTCGTAAACTTCAAAAGCGAAGAATCAAAAGTGAGAAAGAAGCGGTAAATAAAATATATTGACGGTCTAAAATCACTGGAAGCATGCATCCATTCCCGTAACTTGCAAATCGAACAGTTTGTGATATAGAAGATACATGGCAAAAATTATACGCGAACAATACACATTTATGGAAGCACATTATTGAGTTTTATTGTGTTAATAAAGCTTATTTCTGCCTTGAAAAATAAGTCGCGATAATGGTACAATGAGTTTTAAGAATTTTAACTGCATTTGGATCTCGTACAAAAGAGGAGAGGAGAATTTAGCGCAGACTCACGCAACGCAAACACGACCTGAAAGTTTTAAGAGCGAACGACAATTCCTGGCACTTCTACCGACGCTGAAAATCCTTGCTTTCTTGAAATGCATTTTTCAGCGATTTCACAATGAGCTTACTAGTTTTTCTTTTTGCGTTTTCGCTTCCCCTTTATTCGTTTCAGGAAGACGCCAGACTTATTGCAGCGCGCAAATGTAAAATTCCGTGCGATGTTTCCTCGGCCGGTATAAATCGAGATTCTTGCAACGAAATAAATGTCGGAACGCAACATGACATTGAAAGCCCATCGAATCGGCTAAAAATAACGGAAAGCGAGTGCGCATGATTGCGGGTTATTTTCACGGCGAATATGCGCAAGGATATGCAAACGTCAGATGCAGCGCCGATTTATGGTTTATGCATCGACAAAACGAATACGCGGAAATCTCGCAGCCGAAAATGAAAATGGTCGCACGATGCGGTCGTAAAATTGCCGCGGATACCTCGACGACGTGTTGAGAATGCAGCTGGTTCGTTGCAATCGTTTCTATAATGAAAAACCGCGAAAAACCACGTAAAGTATAAAAGAGCACAAAACTCTGTCTGTTCTATTTAATAAAACTATATCAATGAGTACTGAATATAATCTTGAAATTTATCCCGATTATTTGATTAAAATACTTTATATTTTAAAAGTAATTCTTAAATTTATCATTGCATTACGTAATTAACTATAACATTTTTATCAACTGTCTCAGCTAGCAAGATTAAAAATATAAAATCTATTCTAGCTTGTAGACAAGTAAATAAAAAACGTAAGTAACAATGTCATTGTTATCAGTATCGAATTACAACCTGTTTAAAATCCATAAAGAAGAGAATTTTGTCAGCCTTGTTTCCCCGTTCTTTAACGCGTGTAATGGAGGTGTCACAATGTCTCTATCAACGGTTTTCCATTACGCTTTCCGGAGCATCTTCTCTTCTCCTTTTGTCGGAAGATACTATTCCATTTTAAACTCAGTGGTTACTGTATACGTAATAAATTGTAATGTAAAGGGACAGCCTTATTTTTGAAGGGAAATAAATTTTTACTTCAGAAATCGTTTTTTCTTCGAAAAGAAAAACGTTTATTTCAACCCCCCAGATAGAACATAAATCTCGAATATAACCAAGAATAAATAATTTACATCCACTGATTATATTCTCAGAGTCCTCTCTTTCAATCACATCGAGCGTCTCTGCGAATAAATAACTATTGCAAAGAAACTTAATTTCTGAAACTTAATGAACGTCGAAGAGTGTATTGTTGGATTATAAAATTTTTGTTATTAAGTAGTTCTTATTTAGTTAAATGTCATCTCCAACATTATTTTATGACGCACAAATCTCCACGCAAATGTCGCAATTATAATATATTGCATCAAATATGTGATATGAGACAAGAAATATTAAAACATTATTTATTCAAAATCGATTTTCCATATAACGAGAAATTATATTTAAATAATTATAATTAAATTCTACATTAATTTAATTTTACAAAACAATATTGAAAATATTTATGATTTTATTTTATATAATATCATAAAACATATTATTTAAAAAAAAACCAAGATTATAATTTATTTGAAAATGTTAAAAAATGTCGATGTATCACGGAGATATAAATACAGATGTCCAAGCAAACCTCACACTAATTGGCATAATCAGGTAATTACACAATTAAGCGGCTAAGACCTCGGTAACCTGACTTCGACTCGCAACTATGTTACAGTAAGTATGTAATTTGGGCGATATGCAACTCCCTTAAGTCGCCATAGATTCAGAGTAATTGCGAAGTGTTGCGGCACCGCCCCGACGACGACGGCTATACGACGCAACACGACGTGCGACCTACAAGCGGCAAACTTTTGTCCCTGTGGTTTTACCGCGGGAAAGTCGGTTGCAGGATTTTCTAGGAAGCGCTATTGCAGAGAGGACGCGAAGCGCGACGGAAAAAGACCAACCACGAGTGTCTCGCAGTTGTGCGGACCGCAAAAGTGAACTCTAGGATTCTGGGACTTATTAGGATGTGTTTCGACGTAAAGAGGAACAACAAAGGGGCCATTCAACGTTACAATGTGTATATTTCACTGGTTGTTTTTTGTACGTATTTATAAAGTATTCCGGAGCATTCACCGTTAATTATAACCTGAGTATACGCGAGTTAGTTATTTTGATTCATCTCGCATATTTCTTTCGATTTTTATTTCAATATAGAAAAAGATTTACATAAACGCCTCTCTTTCCGGTAGAATTCATTGCAATAATAATTCATATAATAATCCAAATAATCATAGTAACAACACTTACGTTAAAAAATAATTGCAAAATTATTTTCTCAAAATTTTACAATATTTTTTAATTCTCTTTATATTTCATTACAGTAATTATTTTATTACACAAATATTCTTCAAGTATATATGTATATTAAAAAGAAAAAATTTGAAACAAAATGTAATAAAAAAATTTTTTGACTACGAATAATAAATATCTGTAATTTCAACATTTGAGAACTTTTTTAATAATTTAGAAAATATTATAGTTTGGTATTTTTATTAAGTTGACTCTCTTTAAATTTATAGTTAAATAATATGTAAATGAAAAGACGCGTCAAGTACGTATAGAACATCCTGTGAACTATGCTAGCGCTTTCTAGTACTACCATTTTCTCTCTACACACTCTACTAGTCGAAATACGGCAAACATGCTCGTTCTTTGAAGCGACGATAAGAACATAGAGTGTAAGAGAACGTAACATGCACCAAGACAGAAATTACGTTGCTGCTTTTAGTGAAACCAAAGATGTTGCCATACTACGTGAAAATTATCGTTAAGACTATCTCACAAAATGTGTATTTATCTTCGATATATGTTTTAAATTATATTCTATATAATATAATCGTCCCTTAATTTATGCGATATTATTTTTATACGAAGATTACGCGCAAATATAAAGATTATCGCTAAATATTAATAAAGTTTTTGAATTGTCTATTTTCTGTAATTTATGACATGTTTACTATCCATTCACAAAAAAATCTCTATAAATAAAAAAACAGATATATTATATTTATCAAATGTACAAGATAATTAATTCATTAAATCTGCGAATATAAAATATTAAAATTAAGTATTCAAAGGCTAATTAAATTTTGTTATTCTACGTTTACTCCATCACGTTAATAAAACTTCTTTTAAGGGAAAAGCAAACACGAGTGAACGCGTATTTATCCTTCTGCTGAGCCCTTCGTGCTTCACAAACGCGTTAAAATTGAATAACCGCTGGCCCGAAACAAGTAGATTGCTCTAAAGGGATACGCTACCTCATCGATTCTGTTATGAAATGATATTCACTAAAAATATCATGTTTTTTATTTACAAGTTATTTTATTCTGAAAATGTCTCCTAAAAAATTCTTTTTAATAAATTACTTTTAATAATTAAAAAATATTAATAAAGAACGAGAGTCGTTAACCATATACGTAATAAATATTTAAAAAACCAATTTTTCCGGTACGATAAGATACGAATTGTTAGAATACAGACGAAAATCACGTCGGAAATATTTATACGACAAACGTGCCAGTAACATCGAACATTTATAGTGTAATCCCAAAACCTGAATTTATTAGTTTAACAATCATCTATCATACAATCGCACATGCTGTATTTTTGGAAGTATATTTCCGCGGTAAAAGTAGCAAGCAAAAATCCATTCGCGAAATAACAGTTTTATTTCGTGTTACGCGAGCTGGATGAAGCACGACGACGGAATGTGAAAGCAAATACGAAATAGCAAATGTTAGAAGCACTTTCGCGTCATGTTACTACCAAAAATCTCTGGGAAAAGAACTCTGGAAAAGAACTCCGGAGAAGAAAAACAAAATAGAAAAAAGTAGATACATTGAGAAAATTGTACTTTTTATATTATCGTTTTCATCACGATATCGGGCATAGATCAAATCCATAGGGACGCCTCGCATGGCAATTGCGTCACGCAATAAGAGGTCAAGACCTATTACAGACACGGTTTATCCCTACAACTTGCAGGCATTAAATCATAATAGGTATAGCGCCGCATGCATGTGGACATTGTCCGCTTTGAAGTGCCTCTTGCATACGTTCCTGACATACGGATCAACTAGGACTACCTCACGCACTACCATATTGCTATGGTCGATGTGTATGCATCTATAACCCGAATATTGTTATGTCGATCTACACACAGAAATGGTAGCGATATCCAAACCGCATCTCTAAAGCATAATACGTCCGATAGTTCCTACAATGAACATCGTTAGACATTGGAGATATTAAATTATTAATATTATTATTATATATTATATATTATCTTATACTATATTTACTACGTAAATTAAAGAAATTTCGTAAGATACAAATCTCTTTAAAAAAAATACATACAGATCAACCTGGAAACGAGATATCTATGTAAATATTTAAATGCATGAACCTGTTGCATTAAATCTTTGAGAGAAGATCTCGCCGGTTGCCTGAACAGTGTTAAATATTTGATCAAATAAGACATAAGACATAAGCTTGTTTTTCTTCTAACAAAAGAACCCAATTATCCGCTCCAATTTTAATAAGCTTTGAATATATTAAAATATAAATGAAAATAAGAGATACATATTTTTATAAGAATTCAATATTATATACAGATCCCGTTTTCAAATATAGCCGAACTAACGAAGTAATTATAATATATACTCTAAAAGTGGATCAATGTATTATCAGTGACTTCAGTGCTATACTTATAACTGATGTAATCATCAGCGAATATTTATTGCTTTTCAGTAATAATATACTGATTCACTTTTAGAGATGATTTTATGATTTTTTGCAGATTCAATCTGTAGAAACCATAACTTCTAAAAATGAATTAGTGTATTATTACTGAAAAACAGTAAATATTCGCTCTGATATTATAGTTATAAAGTACTAAAGTCAGTGAGAATACACTGATTCACTTTTACAGAGTACAATAGCGCGAATTTTAGTTGAGAAGTATTCCAATTTCATAAGGACAAGAAATTACTCAACGTCGCGAATAGAATGCAATAACGATCGTAGCACCGAACTAATTGATTGATTTTAATTTTGAACAACACTGATAAAGCGAGGTTGCGCGTGAAAGCAACGCGAAGAGGCATCTCTTCCCCTAAAGCTAGCGGGTCTTAGTAGCTGCAGAAAAACAGGTAGCAAGCTTATCTCGGGACATTTTCCTCCATTTTGTTCTCTTTACTCGTTCGTCGGAAAAATAGGAACGCCGTTAGTGAATACGAAATTCAACTTGAAAGAATCGATGTGACAACTATGCGTGCTAGTAGGATCTACCCCAGGTAGCTTTCACAGAATGGAGCAACGTGTGGGAGGCAGACAGCTGGTATGGAAACGATTGAAAGAAAATCGATAAGTCGGCCGTTCGTAGAAAATATCCGCTTGAATACTCGCATAACTATCGAAATCTACCCTCTAAAATCTCCTCGAGCGAAAATTACGATCCCGTAGCGTGTCTTTAAATAAATTTACCCGACCTAGTGATAAAAATTGGAGACTTTTATAGAATATTTAATACAATGCTAAACCGTCGCGAACCAATATCGGTGTCACACTGAGAACCAGTGAATACGAACGTACTGAGATAAATCAATGCCTGGAACTCCCAGCCGGCGCAAACATAAATTGCTGAGCTTATTTGGCAAATTGTAAGAGCCACGCGCTACACCGACCCACAGGTAACCGGTAGCGATATTCTGGACCCGGCAGCAGTTAAACTCATTATGTGGGCGAGATGTATTATGTCTGCACGATATTCTAGATTTACGAGCTAAGCACTGAATGAAATATGCAAACGTATGCGTCGGAGATTATACTGAGCTATTGCAAGTTTAGGAGATCGCGGGCAATTTATAAGTAGCTATCATAGTTTATGTTAGATCATAAATTAAAATTTATTGAAAAGTAAATGTTAACGTGTTGCATACTGTATACATGTATGTATACAAATGCATACATAAAAAAAATATATTAAAATCTCAATTAGATAATTTGCTAAGCGAATGTAAATATCTCATAAAATATAGGTTTTAAAAATAGTAAAAATAAGACTTACGACACGATTGTGATGCATCGCATATGCATTCTGAGATGCATAAATTTACACTGATTGAAAGACTAAAACACTGCTATTCCGAGCCGAGAGAATACCAACAACTTCGCCAGGCAATTCCAAGACGGTGTAAGTTAACGCTACTTAAAGCAGCTCTATCAGCATATAGCTAGGGGATGAGCACGGCAATCTATGCACGTGAAATGTGCGGATGGTAGCGTGTTCCATATGTTTCGTGCTCGTAATTAAAGCCCGGCAGGCAACGGCAACACTCTACAGTATAGACATTCCCGATAACTAGCCTACTATGAAAAATATTCGTGACTATTCACGATTTAATCTTCGATACTGATATCTACTATCGACTATTTGCGACAACCCGTTTTCTTCTCCCTCGTAAAAAATTATGTGCATGATATGACAAAACATACAAGATATATAGATATGCAGAAACAAAATCTGTTTCTAAGTGATTCTTAATGATTTATTTAGTTATCACCCTTTCCACAACTTTTAATGCTTATGTTATTTAAAATACAGACAGTTTAAAAAGATACAGATAAATATTGTAATATGTATCTACATGCATAATTAAATAAAATTAACCATAAAACAACCAAATTTCACGCTAAAAGGCGATCGAAACCGGATGCCTAAATCATATTTTGCAGCATGTTACAAAAAGACTTATAACAAATTAATTTATTATTGGTGAAAAATTAAACATGTAATAATAAGCGTTAAAAATCTCAAGCTACAATTTCTAATGTTCATTTGCGTACAAAACAATGTCAAATAGAAAATATAATAAAAAATAAGTTAAGTAGTACGCATTCGACAACTCTCCTACGCTGCGAAAATAAGGATCAATCTCGCGTGTAAAGCCATTTTAAGTCTAGAAAGTAAACACGCTACCACGGTAATCTATAGTAAAAATAAAAAATTTACTCTGCAAATCGCAAACAGAGCCGATCGCTAATGAATGATTAGCGTGATAAGCCTTAGCCTAGTCCTAAAAAGCTCACCTATGACCGATTGATTTTTGTGTAAAAGTGCAAAGCATTATTTCCTTCTTTACTAATAATACTTAAATTTTTTACTCAACTTATCTTATTCTTCTTAGAATTAAAATTCTTAATAAACTAAATAGTATTTAAATAACAGTAAAAAACAGAGATGCACCGGATATCCACAAAATATCCGGTATTATCCGGCACTTTTTTACTTTATCCAATCAAATAATCGGATATCACTATTATCCAGGAAGGCATCTGGTGGAAATTCAATATCATTAAATTGTTGATTTTTTTCTTATACAAATGTTCTAGAAGTAAATATGCATATTCATGATGCTATAATATCTTATACATTGTCGCAAAATTACTATCTTTTTCTATAGGCTTTTTTTTAAAAGACATTTTCTCGGAATCCGGTCGGATATTCGGAAAATGTCGGATATCCGACTCGAATAAATTGCCTTCTCCGGATATCCGATGTTACATTCTGTCCGGATATCCGATATCCGGTAATTTTACGATCCGGTGCATCTCTAGTAAAAAATATAAGAATAATATTAACTTTTTAGAACAAAGTTAGAATCAAATGTGACCTACAGCTTCATCAGTAAAAAAATTTGCTGTCTTACTATAATTATTTAAAGTCAGTTAATAAATTTTATGTATTTTTAAATTTTTTGTACTATTTTACTTTCTTTACTCATTTTATGCATTAGTGAAAAAAAATCGGATCTAAATCCGATTTCATCTTTCTAGATATGTTTTGAAAATTCATACCATTATATGGTTAAAAACTAACAATAAATTTTTTATAAATTAAAAAATAATATTTTACAATTTTAAATCTTATTCCAAACTAACATATTTAAATATTTTAAAAAAGTAATTCAATATATATATAAAAAATATGCAGAAAAATATTCTTAAATTTTTCCTTAAAAATTATCCTTAAATCTTTATAAAAGACGAATGTGAAAAACAAATTGTTTATGCAAATAGTTGTAATGCATCGTAGTAGAAATGTGGCAGACGAACACTGTAATGCTAATGTAGAACGAATAATATCCAACGAATAAAAAAAACATTTCATTTAAAATAATTGGCGGCATCTCAAGTAATATTCTTTCTCAGCTTTAATTATATCTATTCAATTATATTTATTCAGGCAGAATTAAAAAATTTATAGTAGCGCGACAGAACTTTTAAATTAATTAATTTTAATTAATTGTTCAGAAACGTGTACAAATTGTTAAATAATTATTACATTAATTAATTTTGACCGTTCAAAAATATATAAGAATTATTAACGTAATTTTAATAATTTTGTTTTTGTAC
>NW_017305885.1:1766451-1771292 GCF_001594115.1 Trachymyrmex septentrionalis
TAGAATCAAATGTGACCTACAGCTTCATCAGTAAAAAAATTTGCTGTCTTACTATAATTATTTAAAGTCAGTTAATAAATTTTATGTATTTTTAAATTTTTTGTACTATTTTACTTTCTTTACTCATTTTATGCATTAGTGAAAAAAAATCGGATCTAAATCCGATTTCATCTTTCTAGATATGTTTTGAAAATTCATACCATTATATGGTTAAAAACTAACAATAAATTTTTTATAAATTAAAAAATAATATTTTACAATTTTAAATTTTATTCCAAATTAACATATTTAAATATTTTAAAAAAGTAATTCAATATATATATAAAAAATATGCAGAAAAATATTCTTAAATTTTTCCTTAAAAATTATCCTTAAATCTTTATAAAAGACGAATGTGAAAAACAAATTGTTTATGCAAATAGTTGTAATGCATCGTAGTAGAAATGTGGCAGACGAACACTGTAATGCTAATGTAGAACGAATAATATCCAACGAAGAAAAAGAACATTTCATTTAAAATAATTGGCGGCATCTCAAGTAATATTCTTTCTCAGCTTTAATTATATCTATTCAATTATATTTATTCAGGCAGAATTAAAAAATTTATAGTAGCGCGACAGAACTTTTAAATTAATTAATTTTAATTAATTGTTCAGAAACGTGTACAAATTGTTAAATAATTATTACATTAATTAATTTTGACCGTTCAAAAATATATAAGAATTATTAACGTAATTTTAATAATTTTGTTTTTGTACAGTTAAATCTTGTCACATGTTTCATGAAAATATATCTACATAATATCATTATAAACGTGTTGACAGTAAAATTTTGCGTATCAAAAGGTTAATATGCAATTAAATAACTTCACAAATTATGAAAAGTTGCAGTTAAAATTGTGTTAATACTTCTGTAAATTGTGCTAGCATTTGATTCGATGCTAAATCAATGTACGACAATTAATTTCAAAACGATTTGCAGACCAAATTCATACATCGATCGGCAGATATTGCAATTTATTTCAGTCTTCGGACGAGCAATCAAAGCCGATAATTAAACTTCTAAACTTCGCTCGATTGCGGAAAGTGCCACACAGGCAGGATTGCTTCTCCAATATCAATTATGATGACAGAAACTCATTAAATTTATTAGATCACAATGCACTTATCGAATGCGCTTCCCGTGAAAATATTTTTTAAAAATCTTCGTCTAAAATTAGATTAATGACGAATTAAACTTTTCAAAAATTAAAAATATTGCTCTCACATGCTCTTATAACTCTCATAACTTATACACATTAATAGTGCATAAAATATCAGATAAAGGAAATATTTAAAAAATAATACAATATTAAATATATATGTACATTCACATACAGTTATTTCAAAAATATATTATTTATCTCTAAAATCTTTTTAAATGAAAGTTATAATCCCATTTACCCGTTTTAATAAACATGTTTTAACTAACATGTGCGCGCGTATCTACTAAAATACAAAATGCTATAAATACAATCCACGTTGTATTCTTTTATATTGTACAATAAAAGTTTTATTAATTATAAACTAAAAAATTGATTTTAAATTTTTTTCTACAAAAGAAGCTTATTTAAATTGACAGTTTTGTTGCTAATTCATATTTTAATACAGTATAAGACACTATTGTATAGTGATATGAAAAGTTACATAGAAAGATAAGAATATTGAATATATTTAAAGATACGTATCTTTATGGATAAAAAAAATGATAAATCAACATTTCTCAAATCTATCTAGCCTACAATATTATTTTAGGGTTAAAATATATTAATGCGGCTTGAAAAAATATTCTGTGTTTAATGTAGTATAAAACGACATTATAAAATGAGATTGCCGCTATGTATATTCATCGTTAAATACACATAAACTTCACATACCGTTACAATTGTTATGCGATCCTAAAAAATATACAATCATAAAATACTTACCTTTGCCATGCAACTGCTGTCGATTCGTGTCGGCGCGCAAGTTCTCGGCCGTGTGAACCAGCTCGTCCAGTTGCGGTTTCTTTTGTTCCAGCTCCCGTAAGACATTCTGAAATATAAATCAAAATAGCATGAGCGTTATTACGAAGTTCTAGTTTGGTTAATAACCGCCGTGGTAAGATGCAGTAACTAATGCGAAACCGTGGCACTTGCTGCATGCAACGGTGACGCAGCGCATAGCCCATAATCGATGGCAGCATCGAAACTGCTGCAAATTACAATCTAATGCCTGAAAGTCCAGATCGCTCGGACACACGCACGTTCTTCATTCAAAAGTTTAACGTACGTGTTGGTGAAAGCATGCGCGAGCTTTTAAGAGACACCAGGCGTTTAAACTCCCTTCACTCAGTCTTCGTACTTGCTGCAAATCGAGTCAATTTCCTACTTCGATACGTTGATTACCGACATAAAGTGTAATCAATTTATCGTACATTGCACTGTGCATGCACCAACGTACAGTGCAATTTCGACGTGATAAACGTAGCACAAAAATTTTAAAAACGTTTGCACACAAAGAATGATTTTGCTAAAATATCTAAAAATTTAACTACAGATATAAAAATAATTTTGCTACATTATTAAAATAATTATGTAGAAATCGTAAATATAATGAGCAATACTATAACAAACTTTGATATTCTAAACCAGTTTGAGCGTTCCATAGAATTATTTTGATAGTCCAACAAAATTATTTTCAGATCTGTATTTAAATTTTTAGATTTTAGCAAAACTATCCTTTCGCATGTTTATAAAACTAATAATTAATGAAAATTTACATTTTCAACAGAAAATTAATTAATTTGTAAATTCTTATACTTTAAAGAAAATTTTTTTCTTACATTTTATATTCACATAAATTGCTAAAATATAAAAAAATTTTATTTAAAAAAGTATTCACCTCTTTATGTTGTATAATAACGAAAATCGAAAGCGCAAACTCTTAAAGCGA
Source organism: Trachymyrmex septentrionalis (assembly GCF_001594115.1). Lineage (NCBI taxonomy): Eukaryota > Metazoa > Arthropoda > Insecta > Hymenoptera > Formicidae > Trachymyrmex > Trachymyrmex septentrionalis. The sequence goes on from NW_017305885.1 coordinate 1,769,424, forward strand.
GGTGATATCTTCACGTAATATATTCCACGAAACTTTCAGGTCGATCACCTGTTTTTGCCATGCTGCTGTAGCTACCTTTTACCGCACGAACCTATCGATCGCTTGTAGGCTTTCGACGACCGAACTCTATTCTCTGAGCGGTTCGTTGTAGCAACCACTACACGACCTTTCAGAATAGATATATAGTATAGATCATTATCAATCTCCAATGTGGATCAATTAACATGTATTCTCATCTTAAAATTAGACGCTAGTCTTGTAGAGATACTTCGACACATATTAGGTTGAGTAAAAAGTCATCGCGTATTTTTTAGCTCAAAGTTGTATATACAATATCTTCGTCAATAATGAATGAAATTCAAATTTAAAAAAAGGGTTTTAAAGCTTGAAATCTCTACTTTTAAAAGCTTATCACATTTTTTAAGTTTATATGAGTTTGATAATTTTTACATACCAAAAACTACGAGAAAAAGACGAAAAATTTTCTTCTCACTTTGTGGACTTAACGTAACGTGTCCAAAACGAATTTGAGAAAATTTTCGATTACCTATCGTGAAAGCTTGATACTTTCCCTCCAAAATCGTTTTTTTTTTTTAATATTCCTACAACTTTTGATTACTGAGTTATCGCGGATTAAATAAAAGAATTATTTTGACTTTAATTGCTCATAACTCCATTAAAAATTGTCGTATCGTATAATTTAAAAAAGAGATTTTTAAAGCTGAAACTTTACTCTATCAAGATATATTTATATTGTTGGTAAGAAAGTAATTGCGGTTTTTACTGATAGATGTCTTTTAAAAAAACGCGATGACTTTTTACTTAACTTAATATTATAATAAAATTTTCTACGAAGTTATACATACTAATTCTATAGTGAAATAGAAAACATTTTTCAAAATTACTCGAAATGTGTGAGTAAATTACTTATCGAAAATTTCGTTTCAAACAATTCTCTATTTTAATGCAGAAATACAGACCTTTAATCTGGCTTTAGAATTTTGCTTTAGAACACTAATAAAATATAATAATGTCGAGATGAGAAAATGTTTATGGACGCTGTCGGTTTCGCAAGAGGATTACGATAACAATAACTATGTTAAGTCTCACTAATCCGCGTTATTCTGGCTAAAAGGATACTGAATGACTGTCTTCCCACACAAGTGTTTCACGTTCTAATCCGGTTCTCGCGCTTGATTGCTAATAGAATTAATTTTCGCGATATTCACCAAGCATGAAACGTTCATTAAATCCAGTCTTCGTTACATTTCTTTTCCAATATCGCCAGGAAAAAAATTAAATCTCGACAAACGAAAAGTTTCGAAGAATATTAATACCAACTTCTACTTATATAAATCCAATAATCAATTCTTTTCCTTTTTCTGTTCAATTCTTTCATTTATTAAAATTAGGAAATATATCTTTAATCGACAATTAATATATCAAATACATAGAATTCTTGAAGATTTTCTTATCTTGGTAGATTCATTCAATTTCGCTAAAGCCTAGGGATTTTCTCGGATCTGTTCGTACGCGTATATAATATATAATATAACCGCATTGTGTGCGTGTGAATGCACAAATTAGTTAGTTCCCGGAAAACTGCCAGATTAACTTGTTAATCTAACTAATTCACTTTGTCTGCTAACATTATAATCGCACGCTTAACTTTGGTATTAAATACAAATCTTCTCCATCCAGTATACGAATAAATACCATCTTTTAACAGATAAAAACATTATTAATTATCACTTTTCATTTATTAATTTATTTTTAGAGATAATCGATCATTTTTTAACTGCAATTGAAAATAAAATGTTGAAACAGTCATCATGCGATGACGTTATCTATATTCAAATACCGAATTAA
>NW_017305885.1:1771392-1787622 GCF_001594115.1 Trachymyrmex septentrionalis
CGAAAATAAAATGTTAAAACAGTCATCATGCGATGACGTTATCTATATTCAAATACCGAATTAATATTCCATGACGGCATAGAGAATCGTTAATCCACTTAGCGGTACTTTTACTTCCGCTTCCTATGTAAAGTGGAGTTATTTACATCCCTCTGACATAATCGATCGCGTGTTACTTCCGTGTCACCAGCCGCTCGGAAAGCTGAATACATACTCGCTTTCCAAAAAATTCCAGTTACGTTCCAGTTATTACAAGGTAGGACACATGCAATTTTCTTATGTCTCCATAAAGTATCGGAAATTTTCAAAGTTTAAAATTATAAGGTTTGTTTGAAATTTGTTATGACAATGTTATGTACAAGTACGAACAACAAATTATATAAATTTTTAAACAACAGCTGGTATTTTACGCAGTAACTTTCTATTTAGCTTCCGCTATCGTCTCTTAATCATTTGTATCATTTTCTTCACATTTATATACTATTTGTATAGTCACAGAATGAAAGAGAATGTCAGTCAGATCGGAGAGTGACCGTACGACATAGATAGGACACGTTAACCAAGCACTCCAATCCATTCAAATAGCAAGAGCCAATGGCCTGACACATTTCCATTCCCCAATAGTAACCAATGGAAATCCCGTAGGATTGAATTCGATGAAACAGAAGCCGCGAGAATTTCACTGGATATCTGATATCCTATAGCCATTGTGAACGTTATCGTTTTCGTTGGAAAGAATAAAACTAAAAGTAGCCGTCAAGATTTTCGCGCATTCTTCGAACGCAAAAAATCATTCGTAAGTCCGTATCAATTTCAAAACGTTGCAGTAAAATACATCGATTAAATTAGCGAACTAACGTGACTTGTATTATAACGTATCATGATATGACGATATATATACATCTCACAATATATGATGCATTGAATAATGTACCAAGCTATGTTATTGCTTCTTAATAGCATAAGCTGTTGATCTTCATCTGCATATATTAATGTACAATTTCGTAGTAATTCTGATAGAAGACCGACATGAAAGCTGCATGTGGTAGACAAGCATTATTGTTTCTGCTGCGGATAAATTATAATTTATGCTGTATATTTGTTTTATCATAAGAGCAAAACATCATCACAAGAGAAACAGACCGTTGATGGATATATGATATACAATGTGTACTATCTATATCTTACATTAAAGACTTGATCAATAAATAGAGTTAATCCAAGAATAAAACATATAAATAATAATCAAATAAATTTTATTTTACGGTATATTATTATTTAATTATCTCATTTGGTTCCAATATAATGAATTCCTTATTAAATTGATAGTTTCTTAGAAACAAAGTCTTGAATTTATTTTAACATATAAGAAATAATTTTTGAAATATTATGAAAAAATCCATTATGTTATAATAGCTGAACAAAGTCTGCTAAAATAATTATACTTGACGTTTCGCCAAATCCGCAATAAATTTACTGCTATATTAACTAACACTGAATTAAGCGACATTACAAGATAACTCTGCTAATTTCCCCTTAACGACACTTTCCTTCATCTCCCATCGGGCATGTTAAACTTCATATACCGGCAATTAAGTTTTAATCTTCACGGAATGACTCCGATATAACCTGCCAGAAAGTCTGCGAATAACATGAGAGATGCAGATTCAACAACTTGAATGCAACTCACGAAATAAAGCGCGTATAAATAAGTCTTGTAATAATACTACAAAGCTTGAAATACAAACTTAATTTGACATAAACATTTTAAACAATCATTAAATGCGAACTACATATTTGTCAAAACACAATAAAATTTTAGTAATAGCATAACTCGAGTATAGCAAGAAATAAATTCAAGACTTTGTTTCAAAGAATCGATTTACAAAAAATTATTAGATTAAAATGAGATAAATAATAACATGAATGCTATAAAATAAAATTTATTTAATTATTATCTAAATATTTTATTTTTGGATAATCTTAACTGTTACTAGTTGATTAAATCTTCAATGTAAGATGTAATATATATTCATCGGTTTGTCTTTTATGGTATCGTCTTGGAATTTATCAATGCATAACAAAATAAAAATTAACATAGTAAAGAAAATAAAATTCTAAAAAATTATAATTTCAAGTTAGATCAACAAGACGAAATCAAATGAGAGAAATAATTCTATTTTCGAACCAGTAAAATTGCGAAAAATATTTAATACCTTGGCTGAGGTAATATTTTTTGCAATAAATTATATACAAATTTTTAAGCGTCATTATAAAAATTGATGATCAATCTAATTTAAAGATATTAATATTTTAATTTTAGTTTGCGCATGGAAAATATAAAATAATATATGCTAAAATTCTAGTAAATTTTATGAAATTGATAAGTCTGAGTAAAAGAAACGTCCATTTATGTAAAATTTACTTTTTTGGTAAATGAGTGATTATTGTATAGGCATATTGTAAGATACTTTTATATTTCGTAAAGTAAATTTTGAAAATTGTTCGTACATACAGTTTTAATTTACTTTATTGTAAAGTAATAATTAGGATTTATAATTGTAATGTATTTTTTACCTACATGCCTCCGGTATGTTTACTTTCAGGCAAATAAAGTTTTTATTATAAGTTTGACAAAAATAGCCAAATATTTTTACTAGTTTTACAAGATAAAAATTAGTAAATCATTTTTCTCGGTGCAACTACGTTTAAAATCCAACAAACAGAATCAACGTGCAGTTTATAAAACTGAAAAAAAATATATTCAAAAATTTATATATTATTAATAGATATATAAAAATTTTATATATTAATATTATTAAGCACTAAGATTCACTTTGACCAAAAATAAAAATATTTCTTTTAATTGCTTTAATCTTTACTATATTAATTCTAAAAAATATAAGAAATGTTAAGAAAATTAAATAAAAAATAACAAAAAATAAAAAATAACATACAAAAGAGAAAGAAAATGACATATAAATTAAATACCGACATGTTAATGCATCGTTGATACTCATTGTTTAATAATATTAAGCGTTTTATGTATACGTTATAAACGACAGAAATAAAATACCAATTTATTTAATAATATATCAGCAAATTTCTTTTTCGCTGCTTTACAACATTACCATTTTCCTTATATTCGTTATATGAAATATTTTATTTCTGCTTTTACGATACAAATAATAAAATATTCTGAAAATTAACAGCTATTAAAGAAGAATAATGACCATGAAATGCCTTGTTTAAATATATATCTCACGTACAGGTAAAGGGTGCATATTCCGCGAAGGAAAAACTTCGTTCAACACGATCAAACTACGTAAACGGCTCCTCGAAGAAAATTGGATATGAACAAAACTTTTGACGTCCCATTTAGCGCAATCCATCGAAACGTTTCCGCGAAGAAGCAATTTACTGAGAAATAAGTAAAACATTCAACGTAAACTTGGCGTTCTCCAATGTCCCAATAACGTCTATCAAATCGCTCAATGCTAGACATTTTGAAAAAATTATATTTGTTATTCGTATTGCGAAAAAATTATGCGACTATCGACAGTAATAAGTCAGCAATAAAATTTACATAAAATAAGTATAACGTGAATATTTTGTACACTCAAGAGAGACCACAAATAAATTTTACAAGACGCCTTAATGGAAAACTATCTAGCTCTCCTTTTTTACAGTAATCATACTTAATACAAATTCTTGTTGCATAATTGCGCATAATGCCTTTGTATTTATCAACTGATTAAAAAATGTTTAAAGAAATGTTTGAAAAAAACTTGATAAATAATAAAAAAATCGTATCATAACTTATGATAAATGAATCTCAATTTTCGACTTGAAGATATATGGCTAGTTAGAGTCATCGGTAGTTGGTAGAATAACTTTTCCAACTATGAAATATTCCCTCATAAACGACACGATGCATCTTCCTCGGTAATGTCGTTCATTATCCAAAGTGCAACGTAGCAACCATAATAGTAAGATGCGGAATTTATTCGATCAATTTGTACATATTATTTGATGCAACGTAAGGACATGAAAAATACGGTTAACATTATTCAAATTTCTACATTTTCTTTTTATTGAAAATTAAATCTATATCTTTCTAGCACGATATAATCGTGATATGAATCCTCAATCATATTTTTCTATTGTTTTCCACATGACAGCGTAATTATCAAAGGTATGAAAAAACAAGACCTGTATGCTCTGGGAAATTGAAAAATCGCGAAAAACTGCAAAAAACACAAGTAAACGCAAAAAAGTTGAGTAGTTATATAATACGCGAACAAGGAAGGGCAAGATATCGAACGGCGCCGTGACAGAAACCGTTACTTTTCTGAAGAAAATAAAAGTATGCTAACGGAAAAAGAAGATAGAAAAGCCGGGAAAAGAGAAATGATTGCACAACAGAAGGTATCTTGCTGAGCTGACTTACGAGCGACCAACGAAAATTTCACTGCACCTTCATTTCCTTCGCATGTTTATCCGTAACGTTACCTCGTCGTCGGTGGTTTTAGTAAAATATTTCTGCGAAAATCGTAAATTGTTCTCTCGCTCAAAGCGCGCGTAAGCGTCTTGTCTCTGTGCGTCGACAAATTCGAGCCTCAAACGATACCATTATGGTGTCGTCATGAACAAAGCAAAGGAATATAAAAATATTGGACACGAACGCGCCGAATATTTCTTGAAAGAACGTATCAATGGCAAAGGCAACGTATCTTTTTCCCTCAGCTGTTATTCGACTGATAACGATATCTTTTACGCGCAACGTTTCTTCACTAAGGGTGACAATCGAAATACAGCGGTCAATTCGGACGTTCACGCGCTTTAAGCGCTTGTAATCATCATTCTGTCTTCATCGTTCATTAGACGTAAAATAAGAATAAAATTATTAAAAAGCGCTGAAAGCGTCCAAATTGATCGCAATTACCAACCGAAACTGACAATATACTAGTAATTATATACAGTTACAATTTTACATACAAAAAATGTATACAATTTTATACGTAATATACATAAAAACTAAAATCATAAATAATAATTATTATAGTAAATAATCTAAATTATAACATACTATATACATAAAAATAAACATTTAATATTTAAGCAATAAATAATAAATTAGGAAGGCAAAGATAAGCTTGTTATTGCCGCCGTTAAAACTGCCGCCAGTTTTTATAATTAAAATGTTAGTATGGTTCGTATCTCAAAGTATCTAAGCATTGCGCTACACACATTTATTTTTTCCTGCAGACCCTAGCATGATATGTAAGTATCAAAAAGTAAGTATCTAAAACGAATAAAAATTCCACATCGAATACGGTCAAAATGCGGTCAATTTCAAGTATTGAAAATATATTCTTCACAAATGTTACCCGAGTAGAGCTCGCTAATCTCAAAAAGCTATTCGCTTTGCTCCTTTTTATTCACTTACGTTAAAACGAAGCTGCAGGGTGCCGGTGTACATAGAGGATGCAGCCGACGTACTAGGCTGAGACTCCTTTCGATCCATTGCACAGGTGCTCTCACACTTTGCGTCGTGTACGAAGCTTTTGATAGCTTCTTTTTTTTTGTATCTTTTATCGGACACAATCACTTTATGCTCGTGTATCTAGCTGGATCGAACAAAGCACATCAGCGACAATTCTGCTGATGCCTCTCCCGAGAAACTCATTCGTACTTTAGCCGTTGTTGTCGTCGTTAAATTGGAGCAGTTGAACAAGCAGCTCACGTATAAGTCTACATTAATAAAATTCCTATTATTTACGTAACATACAATTTTTCGATTGCTCTGGCCTCTGTCGACTGAGTGATCAAACGTTTATTTTTATAATTTCACTGAACACAGTAATCGTCAGGTTAAACGGCGCAACAATAACGATTAAATATAAACGCTTTTAAAATTGTAAAATTCCCATCGCAACCCGTTGACATTAAAAATATTGCTTTTATCTGCCAGATTTTATAACAAACGCGTTATTAAAAGCGAACCTAGATAATGTGGCGTAGATATTTTTTTCAGTAACAGAACACGGTGTTTAATCTACATTATACTCGCATCAGTATTTTTGCGGCTAAAGTATACAGATATTTCCTAATTTCCATTTTCCGTAAAATAAATTTCTCACATTATCCATCAATACTGTTGCCGTAATCATCTACGTATCGTGCAGCGTAAAAAACAAAATAAAAACTAAATATACGGTCATCATCTTGCAAACAACTCCTATAAGGTTTGTCGATCGATACGAAGCATCAGTTTTTAATAACGTTAAAAGCACCGATGCGATGTTTAAAAATTAAATCTGCTGAAAGAAGCTTTTCTCTTATAAAATGTCACATGCGTAAAATGAATCCAATTTTAGTTAACGTACCTCATATACAATTATTTAATGCAGATTATTATTATTATTATTATTATATATTCATTGGCACTTTCTTACATAATAAATAAAATTGCACGAAAGTTCAAAATAATAATGATATTTTTTCAAGCGAAAAATACGTTTCTTCTGGCTAAACAGAAATATATCAAGAGACAAAATGCCAACCATCGTTTGTCAGACTGTCTGCTCGTATCGGTCTACATGGCCTAAATCGTTGATGTGACATATAATGCGAATTTAGCGGCTACCCAGAATGTCAAAACTCCGAAACATCCGAGACAACGCATAAAAGATTCAATTTCATCACAATGAAAACGTTTTTGCAAATGTGAGATATCCCAACATTGGGTATTTTACAAAAAAAAAAACAAAAAAAAAAGTAAAACTGACCGATGTTATTTGGTAGTAAATATACTATTTCTAGCGTATATCAGCATAAATGTTTGATTCGATTAACAACTAAGATATTATAAATGTATAATTTTCATTGATAACTCTTATGAAACAATTGTCATTTCGAAACTAGTTGCTAGAACTTTTTCAGTATATTTGATATCGCAATGTATTTCTTCTAATATCTAATTAATAGAAAAATTTCACGTTGCACGCAAAGAAAATATATTATATTGTAATTATAAAATTTAATATTAAATATTAAGTACATAGTATTATAACTTACATTTTCAATATCAATATTAAATGTAATATTGTATCAAATATTTTAATATAAAAATTTGTGTATTTAAACAGACTTTATCTCTTAAACTACATACTGTAAATAATACCTTTTATGACAATCAACAATCATATTTATAACATTTAAGATTGACTGATGTTTTATGTGTAAAATATATATTTTAACACGTTAAAAAATAGTAAAATACTTTTATTAAAAAAATAATAATAAATGCAACAAAACTTTCTAGATTTGTAGAATTTTCTATACAGAAACCAAGTGTAGCATTTAAAATAATAATTTGCTATATTATACTCTATATTTCAATATATTATTATCGAAATATCCATTTTTATCGAATCAAACTTTTAGAAATTTTACTGAAATAGTTCTCGCATTCTGTTCTAATAAAACGCTTTAGTTTAGAATCAATCGTACAGTTCGAGTGGATAACTCCACATCAGTTCCTCGTTTTACAATTCGATATTCGTCCGGTGATACTGGATTTTCGTCGCGACAAGAAGAGAGAAGGAACCGTGAGACAGAGACAGAGAGGAAGCTGGATATGCTGTATCGATTTTCGTTTCGTTCAGTATTTCACCGGCTGCATCCCTAATTTTCATTGGGACTCTTCTGTCAAAATTGCATTATCGATTCCATGCACGATAACAGGTCTTTAATATCGACAACAAGCGCATTCAATTATACACAATAGAACCCTGTGAGCGAAACAGCAAAGGGTCAGATTTTAAATCGTTGCATAAATGATTATTCATGAGATTTACATCCTGAACCGCAAGTTGCATGTGAGAGCAAATGTGATAAATAAAACCAATGTTGTAAGTAAACGGAAAATAATAAACACATTTTTCGAAGATTTTAAATCAATTTTTAACCTTGCAAAAAATCTCTATTCACTGTCTAATTTTGTTAACCGTTAATCAGAGAAAATTAGCATTTAATATCACTTAAATTCGACAAAAAGAAGCGATCGTAATGTATAATCGTAATCCCAACGAAGAGTGTCAATGATATCTCGCGAAAATCTACAAATACGGAATTTCAGATTTTCAAATAATCAGCTTCCCATTCGTTAACAAGGCAAATATTTATCATCCTCTGTACACCGGCTAAATAACCATGGTGCAAACACATCGTATGTCGAGAGCTGCATTGACACTGAAAATCGCTTACCACGCCCGAGGGCGAATACAAAAATTACAATCGGTAGCTTAGCGAAAAATGCGTGCACGTACAATCAGTCAATAATCATATCGACAATAATTAATAAACAATCACGACGCCACTGCACGATTTTCAGACGCGTGTACTTCGACGAAAGCGCGTGGTCGAACTGAATTCAGCATCTGACACTGCTTCATGGGTACCCTTGGTAACTAGGGAATGATATATATCTATCCTCTATCCTATGGGATACGCGGCCCATAGGGTGCAAAATTCGTGTGGTGGAGGGTGCCGCTTAGCGAATGCTGCGAGCTGTACGAAATTTGAAGCGCGGATTTGCCCGTTCCGATTATAAAGAATCCATACCAAATCTCTCATCGTTACTCAATGTGTTATAATAAAAGAAATTATCGTTTTGTGTAAAAAATATATTAGAATATTTTCCACTACATAAAATACTTTTTATTACAATAACAAAAAAAAACGTTAACAAAATAGATATTCAAACGTTCTATTATAATAATTTAATTAATTTCATTTCGAAATACTAAGTTTATATATCTAAAAATAAAATTGATATGCATACAATATGCATATAAGCTAAATACATCAGCTTGGCACATTGATTGTCCGGTTTTCATTCAATTTTTATCGATAAAATACAAATGATAATTGCAATGATTTTTAAATAAAATTGTAATGAATAGATATAGAGATCGCGTAATTTTGGGATTAAATCTTTAATGCAGAACGTGTGTTCCAACCCGTCGCTGCCATTACACCTAATCCGATGGAACTGGGATCGACAAAGAAGATGGGTATTGCGCACACGCAAAATATCCTATCGTTATAATAGCAGAAACGTAAAAAGACTTTTGACCACCTTTGAGATTGAAAATATATTACTATGTAAAAGTTCCAGCATGACAAATTTAGTCATAAATTGTCATATATATGATAATTCTCCTATTATTACTATGTGCATATTTTGCACTGTTAAAATTTAGTCATATTATTTCCGACTCTTTCTATGCATGTGAGTGCGTGTCAAAACATATATTCTACAAATTTAAATATAATGTAAAATAACATTAATTTTAATTTATTGCGTTTAATTAATATAACACTATCTTTAATTAGATTTTAGCATCATATTATACTTTAACATTACTTTTAACGCTAAAATCACCGATAATGCCATACTGACTCCGCTAATTAGTCAAATTTTATTTTTATATTACATATACAAAACTAAATATTAGAATATGTGAATAATACAAATATAACTCTAACGATATAAATAATATTAAAATAAATTTTCATCAGCCGAAAACAAGGATAGGAAATTATACCAAATTGGCATTTTCGGTAGTTCTAGTATTAAAGAGATCTCGAAAATTGTTTTGAAGTTATTCTTATAGATATCCTTCTAACACCTTTGTGTACAAAAAATAAAATTTAAATCTAACTTAATTAAACTGGAAAAATATTTATCCACTAAACATCACGTAACATTAAATAATAAAGTACAGCCATTTTCTTGCAGGTTGCAGATAAGTTTGCCTAAAAGTATTGAAAATTTCGTGAGAAAACTCGCACAGGCATGCTTATCAACGGATATATTTTCTCACTTCGCATCAGGTCGTCGAGTTTCATGATTGCATTTTTCGTCGCCTGCGAATGTACCAATGAAAGATGCAAGAGGTGGTACAGATACAAAAAAAAGTGAAATAGGAAAAATAATAAATACACGCAAAGATAGAAAAAAAAAATGAAAAACTTACTACATTCAATAGTCGATAAAACATGCTATCAGTATTTATATCAATAAAATTGTGCTCATGATGAGTGTTGATACGTCTCAAAAATTCTAATTATTTTTATGTAGCAAACAAACGTTTACTCGACAATTATAAAATAATCAAATTGTTTAATAATTTTATAAGCAATTATTTTATGTTTATTTTGCATATCATATAAGATAACTCCGGTATATATGCCACCTATCAAAAACTTAATTTATTATGTTATTTACTATGTTTATAGTAAATGAACTATATCAATAAAAACTTTATACTGTCTACTACTATGAAAAAGATATTAGAAATCCGAAATATTTATTTCTCTTAAAAAAAAAATTAAATTTTTGAAACCCTTGCATTTTTGCCGTATATCCTATAGGGGTGAGATATATGGCTACTCATAGGGGGAGGGGGAGGGGCAATATGTACGGCTCATAAAAAATTTATAAATAATGCATATAAATAAGACATATAATGACACAATAACTTATAAAATGTGTTTATAAAATTTTACACACACACACACACACACACACACACACACACACACACACACACACACACAACACACACACACACACATATAATATATGTACATTGTTGATATTTATATTACATAAGTAAAAGTAAAATATCAATTATCAAATCAAATTATTATTTAACATTTTGCTTTTTTAGTAAAAATATATAATCCATGATATGGTAGTCCGTGAGTGTACTACGGAAATAACTCTGACGTATATGAAGATGTACAGTGTACGTCACAAACGCATTTGCCATTAACTGAAGTACACGAAGACTGACTATACGACATAAAAGCAACTGCACCTTTCTTCCTCTCTAAGCTATAAAGAACTGAATTGCATCGTGACAAAACTATGAAAAAAGTGAAAATTATTTGAAAAGAGACAAGTTCAAAATGGCCAGAAAAATGAAAAACCTCGCAATCATTATTCTCCGAAATATATATAAATATACCTATATATATATATAAAGTATATATAAAAGTAAAAAAATAATGTGTAATATATACATATATATTATGTGTATAAAATATATTTACATATACAACAAAAAAATATCGCAAAATAATAAGTATCATATAAACAATTTGAAAATCAACGATTTACTGACAATAAAATAAAAAATTATAAAGTGGAGCAAATATTTTAATAAAAATTTGTCATAGAAATGATTAAAATAACAGTTAGATATAAATATGATTAATAAATATATTACATTATTTTAAAAAATTATAAAATTACTGACTATAATTTTTTTATTGCTTCTTTCTGCGAATCTTTTGCGAAAATATTATGATGTAAATATGTATTTAGCACTAATTTTATATCTGATATAAACGTAATATTTAAATTAAATATGATACATAAATATGATAAAATAAATAAAATTTTGCTCATAAGAATTAATTAAATTATAAAAAATAAAAATAAAAGAAAAAAGAACTTTCTAAATGCAGCTGCACACATTTAAGGAACTTTACATTTATTCATACCTTCATTATTTATATCTGATTATATTAAACGGTATGTTTTTATCGATTTTTCTCTGCGATACTGCTTTTAACAAGCTTGGTTTGTTTTACGTAATTGCTATATGTACATTCACATCGGGCACTATAATAAACCTTTCGTGCTATTCAAAACGTTAGCTATAAAATGTCTAAAATTTCGCAACACTAATTGAAAAAATTTCCACAAAGGAAAATGCAGTGATTAAATATCCTGAAATATCATATATAATATCATACTTTAAATCAGAAACTTTATAATTTCAAAAATATTTTATGCAATACTGTCGTTTTCCGTAAAGAGAAAATAAAAAACAGAGATTTGATCTTGATAAAAAACACTTTCCGACTGAATATTGTTATTTTCTCTTCAAAAAAAGATTTAAAAGATTTTTAAAACAATTTACAATATTACTCTTTTTTCTAGAAACAGATTGTGATACTGAATTCAGTTGTTTATTTATATAGTATATTACAAATATTTTTTTTGATATTGTAAAAATAAAATTTTTTTGTTCCTTCCCCAAAAATACAAAAAATTTTATTGTTTTACTTGTATTATATCCTCAGAAAAATAGCAGATAAAGTTCAACCTAGAATATCGCAAGAAATTTCTTACTACAGTTCAATTTTTCGAGTATGAACTTGATTGTACTTAAAAGTTATCGGTCTGCCGATATGAATTACGAAAATACTTACAGTCTCTAGTGGCGTGAAAACAAACTTCATCAAAACTCAATATAATTAAATATTATACTTCTTGCTATCTTCAAATCTAATTAAAACTTAAAACATAGAATTTCTCAAAATAAAAAATAAATAAACCAGAAAACAAAAAATTTTCTTCAAGTATCTAAATAACGCTACCTACACTGTAAAAACTAAAGTGTTAATTTTAATTTACAGTCGTATAGTGGAGTTTCTGCATTCGGCTTGGAAGACATGCAAAAATGTTAAATTAACACAAAAATATTAATTTTAACATTTTTGCATGTCTCAGAAAGTTCACTATACGATTGTAAATTAAAATTAACATTTTAGTTTTTAATGTATATATGATACATTAAAACACAGCTGAAACATTTGCAAAATTTGTAGAATAGGAAGTAGGTTCAACAGTATTTTATCGATTTCATCATCTCGACTGAATCTAATAATATCACTGACGATGCGAAATTACATACATATAGATGGATCGCGATTTCACCCGAAGGTAATACATCGGCAGAAAAGTGAGATGAGAAGACGGTGAATTTCAATTTTCGCGTAGAAAATCTGTGACACTCCGCATGTCACCACGCAAGCGACACGTATATCTGTATATCCAAGCTGTAAGCTCCAACACGCGTTATGGAACGAGAACGGCTATTCACCGGATGCCGGCATAACCGGGAAATTGCGAGATCGTGGAAGGTTCTTCATAACTACAAGCGCGCGCGCGATTCCCTGACATTATTACTCGGCAAGTCCTTCTCGGCACGGTGTAAGGAGTGCAACCCTAAAATCCTTTGGGCGCGGACGAGAGGAGCCGCAATGGGATGGTGCGCAGAGTTATCAGACACCAGCAACAAAGCCGTACGGAGGAAATAATGGAGAAGACGTTTATTGCACCCGGTGTGAAGAACGTCGTCCGAAAGATAAAGAAGCTCGTATCGCTTGAACGATAACGCGTACGATGAGAACGTATATAACCGCTGTAAGACTATAGGCAAGAGAACGGTTCACAAATAGTATAGGTATCATTGTTACGATAGTGATTCCAAAGTTTCTTTCTTTATTTAAATTACACTCGTAAGATTTTTTCAAAAAGATTTTTTCAATATGATAAAATCATATTGATGTATATTGATATGATCATATAGTTTGTAGCTAGTCGTATTATAGTCTATATTAATCCAATTATTTAAATAATTAAAACTCAGTAAGTTCGATAAAAATGCTACAAAGAATAGTGGTATATCGATAGTATATGATTTAAATGTATGTGTTAAACAATATATATGTATTACAAAAATTAAATTAATAATAAATTTGCTTTTGTAAATATCCGAGGTTTCTATGAGGGAAGCACATTCTTTAAATAGCGCTGCTCTGGAAATTTTATCGGTGACATCATAAAACGATATCACGAGTATAAGCAACACCGTTATTATGGCATATTATTAAATTTCTTCTTTGTGCCTTTATACTTATATTACTTAAATTAAAGGTATAGATAACTGCGTGTTAAAATGAAATATATTTTTCATGGAATTATATATTTCATAAAAATCCACAGGGCAAAGAAAATTTTATCTCGCAAAATATTAATCAGTGCTCACAATGTGAATAAAAAACAAAACAAATATTTAACAAACATTTTGTTACTATTTAGAAATATTATGTAAATAATTTCTTTTATAAATCGAAAACTTAAACTAATTGATGTCAAATAATTTTAGATATAAGTTATTATTATCGGAAAATCCTAGCTGAACGAAAATGACAAAAAGTTAATCTATATGAATAAATAAAATAAGTAAGAAAATAATCAATACAATTAAAGTTATAGATTTGATGCCTAATTTCAATTCGATCACTGAAACATGTAATAATATTTTTCGCAATAAATTCTTTATAATTTTTAATTAATATATGCATGCGTCACGTTACTTAATCCATATTCGTATATTGGTTACTCTATTTTATAAAAAAATTTATTGCTTAAAGTCACTTCTCGAGCGACTAAAAGCACATTTCATGCTAACATGCTTTCTGAATCTCGTAATTAGACTTTGTTAGGCGAATTCTGTTACGTAGCAGGTGACGACAATGACTTGTGTAATGCTAACAGTGGAACAAGCTTAAGTAAGCTCATGAGAATAAGGGAAAGATGAGAGGTAAGATGAGAGCGAGAGAGAGAGAGAGAGAGAGAGAGAGAGAGACACGGACAAAATCCACTGACAATTACATCGAGTGTAATTGTAATGAGATTTGAAGTGCGAGGCGTTAAATATCTCAGTCGCGTATGAAACTATGTAGTCTTCTC
Organism: Trachymyrmex septentrionalis; assembly: GCF_001594115.1. NCBI lineage: Eukaryota > Metazoa > Arthropoda > Insecta > Hymenoptera > Formicidae > Trachymyrmex > Trachymyrmex septentrionalis. The sequence goes on from NW_017305885.1 coordinate 1,786,016, forward strand.
CAAATGTATAATTAGTCCCCGCAATTACTTGGAACGATTTCCGTAAAGAGAACGACATAATCCTAAATGCTATCAACTTATATGGAAAATCCAATACATTTTCGGTAAAATTTCTGTCTTCGCTCTGTATATCTTCTGCGCGGCAAAATATCTCTTCCTCGGCATCCTCACAATCGAAAATCAATAGAAATGCCACAGTAACAAACCTATTGTTTTCGGTCATCCCTCAAAATGCATTCGAAAATTTCGAATCTCCGTTCCGTACGTATAAGCAGAAAGAAGACCGTATGATTTGTCATTTGTCAGAATACAATATCACTAATCAATCAAGTGCGCCATTTGTCCCATTCACAACCGCCTGGCGCACGCCATGAGAAAAAAAAATGACTTCGCTTCCATTCAAATAAAGAAGAATTCCTATTCCGAAAGGAAATCCTATCACGCCGTTTTTTCCCGAAGCTTTCACATCAACGAACAAACCTTTCATGCGCGCAAGGTTATTTTTTTCCGATAAGAAATGCTGCCGAATTGAAACTAATGATTTGTGTCATTTCCCTATCGTTTATTCGTACACCCTTATAGCCACGTACACGTCAATAATCATAGATTTAAATTAAATTGTATGAAATAAAGAAAAAAAAATTATCTCTGCGACAAAGTGCGTCATGAAATAAATGAGAAAAATATTTAGCGTAAATTAAAAACGATGAAATCTTAGAATTAGAATGAGCATTTGAAAAAAAAATAGATATAATGAGACTATTGCATTCGCACGCAAAAGAATGCAACTCGGAACATACCAGTTGAAGCTGATGTTTTTCAAGATATAAATGTAGAAAGGCAAGGGGAATGAAGGGGCGTGTAATAATGTACTCTTGGCCTGAGAAAATTTACAGTAAACGTTCATGTTATTTCCGCGGTAGAGTTTTTCATGGAAGAACGTTACCACGAGACTATGATAACAAAAAGAAACCAGATATCCACGAGATGAGAACATGTAAAAATATCTCGAAGTTTTTACGGAAAGGTGAAGTTAACGACATTCTATTAATATAAAAAAAAAATGACAGTTTCAGTAGCACTTTTCATAGCTCTACAGTTCCTTATAACATTAAAACAGAATTTCGCATTTTTTATACTAAACCAAAATTAAAAATATACGCTAACTTAGAATTTAGCACTAAACAAGAATTTAGCACACTTTTCCTTAAAAAATATAAGAAAAAGATAAAGATTTCTATTTTCACTACAGTTTTCGTTAGTATTATTCGACTTTTATCAAGATATTATGTAATTTCAAAATTCTAACAATTATCAATTTTAATGTACTTTAAATACAGAAAACAATACGACACTTGGAAAAAGTACTGATAATTTCAGCGACATTTCTTGTTAGTTCTAGCAAAATTCTATATTTTACAATCATTTTTAAATACAGAGTTCCAGCTGTTATTTTTTCAATTACGGTTTTGTATTAAAAAATGAAATTTTCATAAAGAAATGTATAACTACGAAAAGTGCACAATGATAAAATTACAAGAAGTTTGTTATTGCAAGTACGATTTCATAATTATATCTATAAAAATCTCAAGATGTTTCTAAGATCG
>NW_017305885.1:1787722-1795203 GCF_001594115.1 Trachymyrmex septentrionalis
TGTTTTTTTATGCGCGCGCGTTTAAATATAACACAAAATGTCAATATTATATGTAAGGTAAAACCTAATTATGCTGTATTAAAAGATTTTTTTTATAAAAATATCAATTTATTCGATATTCATTAAATATGTGCACTTATGTAAAGCTGAACAAAAGCATTACAAAATACTGTATTAAAAATCATTGTACAATAAAATTAATAAGTTTTAGCGTATAGAAATTTTAAGAAGCACGACATCAATCACACACATCAATCGAAATAAATTTTCCTCTAATTTATTATACTCTACACTGCGTACAAAGCAGCGATTTCGTGTCGCATACGACAATTCTGGATATCGATCCATTAAGCCCAATGCAATTAACAACCATGGCGGAATAACGCGTAGCACGACGTCGACGCACAAAGGAAGGCGTGGCAATGTTCGTCGGACCCTTAATGCCAATGCCAATGTCAGGATTTTCCCGGTCAATCACCTACACTTCCCTATCTTTGCATCCCGGAAGTTTTATGCACCCACCTAATGACTTCGCCCTTTCTCGCGGTTAAGCAGTCTCGCTTTTCATCGTCCGGCGATAACTTTTCCACCTACGGTATCACGCTGAATTGGCTGTGAAAAAGATAGAGCATTTTACCCCTGCAGCAAGCACTTGAGTCGAACCTTGGGGGTTAAAGTATCGACTGCACTGCTGTGACAGATCGCAAAGTTACCGACATTGGAACTTCTAGCTTTCTCTACTGCTTTTACCGCTTGTTCATTCATATAAAACAACGATGAAAAACCAGTAATAAATATTTAAAGTTTTGCAATATTTGTTTGAGAGGATCCATTGATAATTAAATCGCAAAATAAAATTTCTCGAGTTCAAGCCACTTGAACAAAGTGGAAACAACAAAGCAGCGTATCTAAGAAGTCTTTAATATTTTAATTTCGTGGCCGCTCCGACGGTATGGCTCTTGTATTAATACAAAGATAAAAAGATAGAAGAAAGAAAAAAAAGCAACGTGCTTTCCAATAATGCCACGCAAGCATGAACTAAGCAGCTTGAAAGCAATTGCTGATCACCTTTACAGATTACCTCAGCGAATTGCGATAAACTTGAAAAATGGCAATGTTTTAGTAATGTTTCAATATAGTACAATATATATTAAAATCTTTATATTTAGCATAGTTCCAACAAAATGCACATGCAATAGAATTATGAACAACGTCACATTAAGTTTTCTGTGATATACACAAGCAAGTTATCATATCACGCATATTCCTTTTAAATATATATAAATAAATAATTTTGGTTATTTTTTATTTAAGAAATTAATCCGTCATTGAAACATCAATATTAATTATGTCCACATTTTGATTAATTGGTTTGTAAATATTTACAAGTTATAAAATTACTTTTACTTGAGAATATATGTCCAATATTGCTCTAAATAAAAAAATATTAGAGACTATAATGATAATAATATAAACAATCTTCATTCAAAAAAAAAATTGCTGCATAGATCAAATTATTTCTAATAATTGACTTACCTTCTGTTTGTCCAAAAGATGCATGATTTCGTCGACATCGCCGACGACCACAGATTGTTGTCGCAACATCTCTTCTTCGACGGTGAGCCAGTCACGTATCTGTAATGTAACCAGACAAACAATAATTATGACAATATATTATACTATAATAAAAATTTATAATATAAATAAATAATCAGAATTGATGTTTTAAAGCACAATATTTTAAATAATTGCAGTTATGTTAGAACTTTTTTTTAACAGTTTTTTTTTTATTGCTCGAATATATATTTATTTAATTGCCCTTTTTATAGTAAAAAACTTTATTGTGATATAAAAAATAACATAACTTTACTGATATAAATATAGAAATAAATTCAAGCAAATGTAGTTCCGTTTCAAAACAAGTGATACTAAATTAATTAACGCATCAATCTTTGATTTTCGATCAGTTTGCAAATCGATAATTCATTTTAATGAATTAAATACAAATTATTAATCATAGCAATTAACTCATATCCTTTAGCAAATGTGTGTCGGTGAGAAATATCTCCATCCTTCGAAAATGGTTCAAATCAGATGGAAAAGAGCGAAAAAAGGGAAGGATGCAAGACCGGATTGGGATATTTGCTGCCGGAAATTAGTAGGGAGTGTCCGTTCGTAAGTGGCTGAGTTCGATTTACCTCGACATTCGCCAAGAATCAAGAACAGACAAATGTTGAATATATATGGGACATTTCCTAAAACGTTAATTTCAGGAACATATTTCCTGATAAATTTGAAGATTTTTTTGAAGATAAAGTTCTTAAATACAAGGTTTTGTGTTCACAGAAACCAATATGTTGTGATAATCTAAGTAGATAAGTAATCATGTGTAAAAAATATTGTAATTTTCAAAGAGAATAATTCTCGATCGTGAAAAAATCCGCAACACAATTATTTTAAATAAATCGAGCAGCTATTATAAAGCATGAAAGAACATTCAATTGCATCACAAATTTACATTTTCCAACAATCATTATGGCGAACAGTTTTTTCTTGCAAATAGCTCTATTGGTGCGTTTAATTAAATATCAAGGCAAGTTGCGTAATCGTATTTCCATTACAGCTACGAAATTGTAAAGCCAATAATAATATAATTTAAAAGCCCGTCCATACGTGCGCGCACGTAACGCTTCGCTTGACACCAGAAACATCTCCGCTGGCAATTTTAGCGTGTATGTTCGCTGTGCATAGAATTCTAATCGAAATATTTCCAAAGATCGTAGCAGTTAAATAAATATTTATAGCAAACAACATATTGAAAAAAAAACCATCCTAAAATTCTCAACTTAACGTCGACTGATCGATCGGTCAGCGATGCAACAACAAGCATGCAAGAAACCTAAACTAGCATTCGAGGGGATCGCAAACGTAGAACTTTCGAGGGAGTCGATAAATCGCGGAAGAGATAAACCGTAGTGCTACAGGAAATTAAGGTCTCGCTCAGTCCGGCAACCCCGGAGTCTGCCACCTAGACTAAGCTCTTCGGCTCGTTCCGCCTTTCCCACCCTTGTCCGACTCGAAGAGGCCTTGATTAAGTGCCCGTTGTCGAAGAATGATCATATCCCTTGTTTCCACCTCAAAATGGACACTGCATTGTATACATTTGCTTATAATTTATCCAATCGTTTTTTTTAATTGCGCCGTATAAATATAACGTTAAAAATCCTTCACAAATTATTTTAAGGAAAAAAAAATAAAAGATACAAGCCAAATTAGAAGTAAGTTCTTCTATTGACCTATACTAATGTATTGAAATATGATGATATTACAGAAAAACAAACGTTTTCAATCAAAATTTCACATCAATTTTTGCCAAAATTTTAACAAAATTTATAATCGTTTGAAATCATATTTACATTACTCTAAAAATAAATAAATCATTTAGAAATTATAGAGTTGAAAATAATTGACATAAAATTAAAAATAGCTATTTCTTTTGTTCAATTAATAAAAAACATAATATGTAAAATACGTTCTTCATTAATTTTCTAACATTAAAAAAATGTTCTTGGTTAAAAATTATTTTTTTCTTTTTATAAATTAGAAACTTATTCAAATTCTTCTAATTTTCTAATTATCGATTTCTAAAAAATCAATCTAACCTTGGCGACGCCACGCAAGATCAAATTCATTACGCCAGTAAATAGATCTTTCAAAACTCTAAAACTTTTATCTGAAACACTTTTTCCTAAAATGCTTAATTTTCGAGATATTTCGCCGTACCGTTACTTTTTATACACCCTGTATAACCAATGTGTATTATTATTTTCATATTTTTCAAAAATCATAAAACGGGATTTTCTCTCTGAGAGTTTAACGACCGGTTTTAACACCCGAGCAATAAAAAAGACGCGATAAAGCCTTCCTGAAAATAACTGCGTCGAAAGTGATGGTTAGCAACGATCGAACCACGCGATGGTATCCATATTTTTATTACGAATCTCGCGAGCTTTAATCGTAAAACATTACATCAAAAACCGCTTTTTTCTTCATAAATACTAAAAAAAAAATTGCTCTTAGCTTAATAACCAAAAACATATTATAGCTAATTGTCCGCAAAAATTTGTTTTATAATATGTATATATGTGTTATATATTATTATTATATGTTTAGTAAACATAAAATAAAATAACTGAAGTATATTTAAACATTGTTTACGTATACTACAGTTATTTTATATATAAATATTATAAATCAGGAGACGCGGTAGCGTTTTCCCATCAAGTATATTTTTGTAGTACGTTATGAAGGAGATAATACCATGTCATGAAAGAGACGCTAGCTTTTAAGAGAGTGTATCCTTTACAGAAAGAAACTCGCTTAAAAATTGTTTTGTTTAAATAAATTGATGTTATAAAAAAATGCATATATTGGGAAAGAACAAATTTTTACAATTAAAATAAGATAACAATTAACAATCATGTCTGTAAGTGTACTTGCGTAGATATAAATATGTACATATATTTTCAGCCTAATTTATTCTATATTAGAAAGTTAATGCAATTAATGCAAAAAAAAGAAATAATATATCTTCGATTAAAATATTTTTTAATTACATATGTTAAATTAATAAAACTATAACATTTAGACATTTTACTGTCTTATTTCTCTTCTCTAAACACTCAAGTTCCTAAACTGAACAATTTCCTTACAACAATGGATATCACCAAATCCATCATCCACCAGATCATCCAAAATGGATATCCATAAATCACAACGTCGAATATCCTAGATAAATTATATTCAATATATGATCTATAGGTAACATAATACATGTATGTGTGTGTGTGTGCGCGTGTGTGCGTGCGTGCGTGCGTGCGTGCGTGTGTGTGTTTCTATTTACATCATTGACCCAACTAACACAATCGTTATTTTAACATAACCAACTCCACGTCTCCATCAATGTGATAACCAACATGCGTAAAATAAAAAGTGGTCTATCATCAAGAGTCGAAACAGCATTTCATTGGCAACTTGATTCCTACTCAAGTCTCGTTACCTCGAGGCCTCTCATCGCTTTATGCAAACAGCACAATACTTGTCAGTGCGACAGCGTAGCCGGAAATAGAAGCCGGGAGATAGCTATTATGGCGTTGGACTGGCTGGAGTTTGACTGTTGACTCGGCAAATAGGAAAAGCGAAGAACCTATGCAATGTTTGCTGAGACGTTAGTAAAAGTTACCTGGACAATAGACAGAGATATTACGTGTTACCGGAAAATATCAAATCCTATATTGTAATTAACCATTAATCAACTAATTGTTAACACATCCACTCTCTCTATCTCTCTGTATCATGATAATTGAAATCTATCTAATTATAATTACTCAATCTAATTATAAGTACAATGAAATGAAATATATAATATAAAAATAATTGGATAAGTAGTATGACATAAGTATAATCACCATATTCTTCTTAATAAAAAGCAAGTTATACAAGATTAAAAATATTTCACCTTTATGAAGAACGCATAAAATGTCACATTTTCAAGAAAAACTGCAATGCTACTTTGGCATGAGCAAAAAGACAAAAACATTTTGCGAAATATAAACGTGACAGACAGAGTCATAAAAGTTCAAAGAGAATAAATTCTTGAAAAATACTTGGAAAAGATTGCTCTATTATAAACTCAGTTAAAGCAAAAAATAAAACACCTAAGAATTTTACGACAGCCTGTATAATTATACGTTTACATCTTGCTGTGATAAGTACTTTAACAAGAAGATTGGTTTTCTTACAAAAATGATTAAATAAAATAATAAAAACCAGAATGGATAGAGAAAGTATATAGGTATGCTTCGTTAAATAATATCGTACTGTAACAAGAAAGATGTATTCAAATTTCAAGATCCGTAGGATATAAAGAAAACGTAGGGCAAACTAAAAAGATATTCTTCGTTCCAGGATATTAACATTTACACATAAAACTCTGATCACGTAGATCAACGCTACTACGCCTGCTAAATTAAACTTACTGCGTCAGCCAAGTACGCTCTTAAATTAAATTTTCATGCTATAAAAGACGATAAATTTCCGCTCTGTCGAATCATGAAAGAAGCTTCCGGTGTGGATATAAAAGTAAAATTTGACTTAATTTATTTTATCATATTTTCTAGATTGTACGCGCAAGCTATGTCCATCACAAAAGAACAGCACACGTACGAAGACTGAATGAAGATCAGTATGGTGTGAAGGGATAGAAACCGGCAGAGTAATTCGATAAAATTGACCAAGTTATACGCCTGCATGAACATCGACCCTCTCCCTCCTTACGCTGTCCACCGTCGTCACACAAATCTAATTTCTGTCCCTGATAACCGAACTCGTGCCACCAATTGCAGAATATTCAGTCGAAATTACATTTCTTTCGAAATTTGCTGTCGTAACCAGATCGCGATCGAAGGAGAATGCGGAGTAAAAGTCGAGATCGATATTCTATAAAGCATGCTGACACGATAAGAAGTTATTGTTGAGGCAGCATCAACAATAGGTAAGCCCTGAAAAACTCCATCTACAATTCCAGTGATGACTCTCTTCGATCTCGATGAAGCTATTATTGTGCATCCTGCACATCTTTCGCTTACCGCTCACGTAAAAAGTTTATTGGAATTTATGCTCGGAAATATTGCTGATAATAAAATACTATTCAAAAAATTTGCGAGACTTGAATTAATAAAAATAACACTCAAATAAAAATAATAATAAATAATAAAATAATAAAGTATGTATAATAAAAAATATTTAAAAATAAAAGCAAACTTTAAAAGCAAATGTTCAAAAACATTGTAGACGAATAGATTCAGTAAATTATGATTAGTATGCACTCCATGAAATCGATGAGTTGCGAGAGCAAAATGAGAAAGGACTTTTATTACGACAAATTCCTAATAGAGAGAAAACCAGAAATAAAATTATCCAAAAGGACAATATTCTTAATAACCACAGTAACTCTTTCATTATTATTCATAAAGTTAAAATGTCACTCACGAAGCACCATCCGATGCTCTGTAACAGTTTGACATATACCTAGGAAAAAAAAAATGTATCTCCCCTACTTCTGTATTCTCGCTATTTCACTACGGATTTATATGTAATTTATGAACCGTATTCCAGAGAAAACAGAACTATGATAACAAAGTTTGTATCGCTTTATAAAAACTGCTGCGCGTAAACGAAAATGAAATACGAGCATAAAAAAAAGTAATTTTTGATATGGAAATCTACATGTGATATTGTCTGTTTTTTCAAGTTATTTATTCTCCTGTAATCTTTCAGATTCTATGTAATGTTACACACATTCACTGATTATTGCATTAAAGATATGACATATCATACACATACACACACACACACACACACACACACACACACACACACACACACACACACACACACACACACACACACAATATACACAC
>NW_017305885.1:1795303-1797773 GCF_001594115.1 Trachymyrmex septentrionalis
ACAATATATCGTGAGGGATATCGACCAGATATGTCGCTCTGAATACTAATTGTAGAAAGCGGATCCAATTTAGCCGACACCTTGATAACCAAGTTAAGACTCCTCGCCCATAAGGGACACGCTACATACTACACACAGAATATATCACAATATGCTCGTGAGCTTAACATAATCTACAATAGCGTTTTAATTTACGTTCTCAAAGAAAACGCTTTTCCATCAGAGAGAACAGGTATGTTACTTTTAGCTCTTCCTACAAAGCATGTGCGTATATCTGTTTTCCTGAGTTTAAATATACAGACAGACTAAAAAAAAAGTATATGCAAAGAGAAAAAGATCTAATATCGTACTCATTTAAAGTTCAAAGGAACAGAATATAATTATAAACATACAAATATAATACAGATATATATATATATATATATACACACATCAATTTGATAATACATTATACATAATCCTATATTTTTACGTTTAAAAACAACTGTAATTTTGCGTTTTAAAAACAGTTTCCTCGATATTATGTAAACGAAAACCAAAATGTCGATAAACGTACAAAAAAATAGATCGATTTCTTTTTCTTTTTATGTCTGCCAGTTAGACGAATCTCTCGAAAAATATACGACCATCCACATAGAAGATTATTTAACATATTTTTCGTCGACATTGGAGACATACTACCATATTGTAGGAATCTTGCAACGCGCGTTACGTTGCTACTATTCTCGTCAGTCTCTCTCTCCGAGTTCGCGTAATTTATGCGCTTTAATTAGCCAAGATGCCCGAGGACAGGCAAGCTCTTGCCGTTATCGTAACTCCGCCATTTTCGGCGACGCGAGAAAACGACGGAAATTAACATTATGAACTTCACTCACGTTTTGTCTAAAGAATAATATCTTACAAAACAGATACATCCAGAGCAAAGCACTTAAATTGCAAGAAAAAAGAATTAAAATAAGTCCCGAGTAAGAATAAATCATAAAACATTCGAGAACCCTTTATTGGAAATACTTCCCCTCAGCAACACCAGAGTAATCAAATCGATATCTTCCAATCGGATTCCGAAGATAACCGAGTGGTAATTATATTATCTGTTACTTGAGCATAACGGTATCAAATTGTTAATTTTTTCGATGCCATGTAAAAACACGTTCCATTATGTGAATAAAAACAAACGTAAGAAATAAAATTTTATTTGGAAGAAATAAAGCTTTACTTGCAAGCCGCTATAATTTGTTACATTATTATATAAATGTATACATTATTAACAATATTACTCATATAATATTGTTTTTTAATTTGAAATTCTATTATCTCCAAAGCAACGTGGCATTACCTTGGAACGTCAGATTAAAAAGCGCTATAATATATGAGTAAGCAGCAATTAATGTGTATACATATATAATAACGTAAAAAATATTAATCTACAGCAAACAAAAACTAATCTTGCAAAATTAAGAAGGTATATAAATTGCTATAATTGTTAATTATAAAAAATGTTTTCAGATTAATATTATACAAGCATAGACCAACATTAGTTCGTATTACACAATAATTATAATTTTAAATTTCTAATATTAAAGAATGTATAAAAAATTTTAAATAATAGAATCCAAGTAACAAATAAAATAGCAAAATATACAAAGCTCGGATAAATGTCAAATATATATATTTTTTCTTTTTCTGATTGAGTGTATTTTTTTGCTATTATTATAATTCACGCACGCGTATAAGTAAGCGAGCTTACCTGAAGCACTGATTTATCGAGTCCCGCGACGAGGGCGGAAGCCGAAGTAGAGGGTGAAGGTGAAGACGAAGCTGAGGAAACGGAGGCAGACGGGCTGCTAGTCGCTACGGGGGTCGACGGTGACGAGGGGGCAGGAGAGGGTGACAGCCCCCGAGAGCCCCCTGCAGCTGCACCCGCCGCCCCCGGTGCTGCGGTGCCTACACTCCTTTCCACTTCTGTAACACGGAAACAAAACCATATCTCCATTAGAGCGTGGCATCGTGTCGTAAAAGTCGGCAGGCCGTATCTCCTGCGGCCGCCTGCCGACGTGACGAAAATTGATGCGCTCTCGGCGCATCAGGAAGCAAAGCGAATATTCAGACATCCGTTTCAACGACGCTTCCGTGCCGTACCATGCATACATCGAATTATCGATCATTCGAGCTTATCAACGATAACGATTGTCACAAGTCACGCACGATTGAAAACCGACGCGGCTATCGACACATTAGAGATCTGAGTTATTGAATTTCCAATTTGTAACTAATGAAGACACTATTAATGTAGTACGTAAAAAATATTCTAGAATTATTCTTTGTACAAATGATTTACTTATCATTCCTAACCGATATCTATTTTACAAAAGAGTATAAGTCGTTTTGATGAATATACCGAGTCTTACACGTATATGTATGTTATATTAAATTTTTCTTCTTAATATGTCAAAAAATTCATATGCAAAAA
>NW_017305885.1:1797873-1802020 GCF_001594115.1 Trachymyrmex septentrionalis
TGAGTCTTACACGTATATGTATATTAAATTTTTCTTCTTAATATGTCAAAAAATTCATATGCAAAAATAATTCAGAATTTTCCATACATTCTTTTCAATTATAATTTCATTTATCTGATTTTATATTTGTGTGTGTGTGTGTGTGTGTGTGTGTGTGTGTGTGTGTGTGTGTGTGTGAAAAAAATGTGTGTGTGTGTGTGTGTGTGTGTGTGTGTGTGTGTGTGTACATAAACTGCAACAGCAAAATATATTTACAATTCAACTTACAATCGTAACTGCTACAGAAAAGACCTATTTTGTTGTTCAGTGTACCGTCTTACGTTTTTCGTGAAAACTGGTAATTTTCCAGTCGACCCGTTGTTGCTGTATTCTTTCTCACGTGCGGTGACACAATAAAACGGGAAAGGAAAATTCGCTCAGGGGACGAAAGATAGAGAGAAAGAACCGAGGCGAAATGGTTTCGAGGCACGTACCGAAGGATACACGGTCAATTCATTGAATAGGGAAGTAACTTTCATAGTTTATAAGTTTACTTGCTTCACATCCTGCCGGATCGAGTCGGAGCGAGATCATGGCGGATCTCAGGTGAACCCTACGCAGGGTCGCCGAAGACGAGCTTAATGCCCGTCTCTAATGTAATTGAAAACTTTCGTAAACGCTTTTTCCTACCCCTCGATTTGTAATCCTCCTCTACCAGCGTTTAAGCGCTACTTAATGGCACGTCAATCAGTAATGACATAAAACTCTGTTCATTTTCTTCTATTTATACTATACATGTCACATCTCGGTATCTATATGTATACATATATTCTATAAAAAAATAAAACAATAAATTAAATAGTTTGCGATTATTCATGATAATAGTCTGCATCAATCGTGACATCCATTGCAAAAATGCAATTACGATAAAAAATGTTTATATCAATTCGAAAAATTAATATTAATTGCGTTTTATTAAAATTTCTATACTTACTATGAAAAGTCTTGTTGTAATTGAAATTCACGTAAATTTAACCAACAAGGTAGGAATCAGATTATAATTAATCTATCAAACATTCTAGTTGAATTAATCAGAAATTCAATTATAATAGCCAGAATTTTAATTCATATGATTAGAACTCGTTTTGTTTGTACTTTTTGTTGATACAATCAGAACATTTTTTTCAGTGTGCAATTATCTTGGATTATAGTTAAAATTAAATATGGATTTTATATTGTCATGATATATTTTGAAATAAATAAGATTTAGCATATAATGACGCTTGTGATCGGTAAAGTGAGCTTGTAAAATATATCAAATACATTGTAATAAGTCATATAATGTACTCCTATGTACAAATGTTTATATAGCGTATCTATTTATTTATTTAACAAACTGAAATGGAAATCTTTGATAATTTATTAAACGCAATTATTGTCATGAAAGAGATAAATCTGATTCGATCAACATTGTAAAAATCATATACATTTACTCTCTGTGAATTCTATAATTTAGAATGAAAATCAAATTGTAAATCACAAAATAAAATCACTAAAAATATTAAGAACACTAATTTTAAAAAGCCACAAAAGGAATACAAATATTTTTATTTCGTCCATTGTATTATCATTTGAGCGATTTTCTACAATAAATCGTAAACGTGCCGTAACTCTGAAATTACCTGCAGAGATCATAACTTATGCACGAAACCGTCTCGGTCCAGTTTTACAGAAGCTATTATATTTTTCCGCCCCGATTATACTGACGAGTATTATCTTAAAAATTCGTTCTATCCCTGTTTTATTATCAATTTTTGCTGCATTGTCTAAAAGGCAAAAGAAAAAAAGTACGAAAATAGAGAGAGATAACGAAAAAGTAGGGAGAAGCAGACAATGGGAACGACAAGCAGAATTGAACGACGAGCAGATTATATTCGGCACGAGAGGTCAGTTTACTGGTATAATTACTCACGAACCGCAAAATTCTCTATATTAAAAATATTTTCCTGGTTCCGATATATGGTACTTTTCAACGTGTTCAGTGAACTTCGAGAACAAGCTGTACACTCGCGGCAAAGTACTTTGTCGACAGGGTCGGTAAAATCAGTGGGCGAACGGTCCTACTAATTCAAAGCGAAAGCAGTTATGCAAACTGCGAAACATTCGCCGTGAAATCTCAAGGATACCATTCGCCTTCAGAGGTTTAAATTTCTACACGTTCCATCTCGTCCACTCGCGCAAATTGTGTATATACAATTTGCGAACTTGAGAACCGTACAAATCTCCACCAAAGCAGTCCAACTTCCACGGAGATAGCTATTCTAATTTAAAGACTGCCTCGTGTATTTTTGCGTCCGATAAATTGGATGAAAAATTGTATTAAACGCAAATAAACGTTAAAATGTTATATTATTAATAAATATAGAATAAAAATAAATAGATTAATAAAAAAATTTGTCAAATATTACGTATCGATAATATAACTCAAATAATAGTTAAAAACTTTACTGTATGTGTATTGTTACAAAATAGATGTACATAATTTTAAGAAATTATTATTCTTTTAAATATTCTTTACTTATTAGAAAATTGCTCTTGTGTAATTAATACATAGAGGTTTGTTCCTGTCATAAAAAAACAAAAGTTTAAATAACAAGAGCTAGAATAAATAGAATTATGGACAAAGATAATATATCAACTGTAGGAAATTCGCTGTATATGTCGCATTAGCATACTAAATAATCGTATGCCATATGATAAATACATGCACGTATGTACGCCTGAATTTCGTGAGAGAAGGAACTTAATACAGATAAGACACAGGCTTCGGTGCATAAACCACAGAGCGTTCACAAAGTTCTGTCATAAGTCGTCGGAACTTCTAAGCCCTATACACACAGGAGTTACATAGTCTCTGTGGCGGTTGGATGAATTACGATACACGCTAAATACATAATAAGCATGACGGTGCATACTCGGTCTTACTTGTTTCTGTCCTATCAGATTATAGTAAGCAGGAGCCGGCTAGTCAAAAGAATCGAACTACGCAAACTTCGTATAAACTTCTTTGCAGATGCTATCAAAAAATACAAATACAATGATACATGCTGAGTCTGCACAAAATACGTATACTTTTCCTCTGCCTTTAAATTTTCAAATGTCAAATAATCATCTTCTGCTTCGTGCAAAATATGATGAATTGGACTCTAACATAACATTGCTTTTAACTATCTTAATTTATTTATAAATATATCTTATATGCATTCGTACGTTAAAAAATCTTTGGTGTAAAAAAATAAAATATCATATTCCTTTATAAGCTGTTAAAATAAAGAAGATTTGTATAACAATAAATATAAAAACAATGTCATTATAAAGACACATGCATAAATCTTTAAACAATAATGTGTAAATTATAAATATCTTTAAGTCCTTTGGTATACTTTATAAGAATTTTTGGAGAAGTAATAACTCATTCTTAGAAAAGTGTCAAGTAATGAATACTTCATTCTAAGCTGCAATTAAAAAGCGTCTATGAAATATGATATTTTTATGAAAAGGTATTTTTAAAGTTTAAAAGACGGCTTGCGTTTATTCTCTTATTAATTTAGAAAGCTTAACGCAAATGATACTACCTGATGCTGCACGGCGTGAAGGAAAATGGTCCTTGAAGAGGACATTCGTAACACTTGTCGCTGCAGCAGCTGCTAGGAACGAGTTATTACTCCCGTAACAACGGAAACGAGGATGAACCGTTCCCGATGCCACATGACGAGTATGAATCATATAATTATCGATTATCCAACATTTACGCAAACCAAAAATAAGAAAGCACATTAAGAGAAAAATGTTAAAAATTTCTGACTATAATTGCAGAATAAAAGAATTATAATTAGAAGCTCCATTTTTGTGATTATTAATACTATAATAATTATAACCATATATAATAGCCCTCTCAAACATAAAAAAAATGTACTATAAATTATAATTACTTTAAATATTAGTATAGTAAAATATCACAATATAAATAATAAATAAAATAAACATTTTTAGTCAGTAAGTTCAAATCGCAATTATAGTGAATATAACTATTTTCTTAAATTCATTTACTATTTATGAGTTAATAATAACTAAAATATGTAGTTAAGAAAAAATGATTTTTAGATGC
>NW_017305885.1:1802120-1803077 GCF_001594115.1 Trachymyrmex septentrionalis
TGGTAATTATAAATATACAGTTGTCCTAAAAAATGACTATAAATTATGGTAATTGCAACTAGGTTTTTCTCGCAATGCGTATCGATCAATCATTGCAATTAGTGTAACTTAGTTACAAAATTATCAAATATAAAAAGTCATTAATTTTCCTTTCAAAAACGTTTGCAACTCAAAATAAATGTATATAAATGTGTACTTGAAAACTCGAAATGAGCAACAGTATCACCAACAGAGGCAACAGAAGCTCATTAAATACGAAGTGTACAGGATAATAAACGATCTGTGAACGCGCACGCGCGGAAATCAGACGATAAATCTTTGGCCCGACAGCGATGTCTTATCGAAAAAAAACTTTTTATACGATCCAACAAGAAAAAAAAATGTTTTTCTCGAATATGAAGTCAGCTTGCAGTGATCGATTGAATAGATGCGTTAAAAATCTCGCAGCAAGTTTATTCAACTTTCAACATAATAGAAGTGCAATTTTGCCCTGGTCAATGTGGTTAAGCTAGATCTGAATAGCTTAACGAGATTTATGGAGTTCTTTTATTACTTTTTCAGGACGAGGTTAGAGAAGTAATCGGATTCTAGATTAAAGACTCATCCATTGACTCCGCTTCTATTCATTTCAACTTATTCTACTAAATCTCTTAGTTGCCAGGCCAGAGTTATTTTCTTATTCCTAATTACCAGCCTCTGTAGTATCTTTATAATCTTAATCTCAGCTTTTCCTACATTCCATCTTATACGTAATCCTATTTAATATATAATTGTTTGTAATAAATTCAAACATCTTGCAAAAATATATAATTCGTTCGAGAAATATTAATTTCGCTATTTCACAAATTTAAAAAAAAAAGATATAACTTTGTTATTTTATCTAATATTGTTTGATCCAACTCTTATAACCATGACAAGTAAAGATTTTTCAAGAAAAGTCAAAGAAAACTTGAATAT
>NW_017305885.1:1803177-1808848 GCF_001594115.1 Trachymyrmex septentrionalis
GCCATGCCAATATTTTCGCAATGGTATAAAATCTCGCACTGCTTGGAAGTATACACAGATTTATACAGTATAAAGTAGAGGAGGAGTGATCCAGCTCAGACCGTCGCTGTTGAAGTAGAAATCCCTTGTTAGGCTGCTACAACGGAGCGAGGCGAGGCAAACGTCGCCGCGGGATGACCCGCCGTGAAAAATAGGACAAATTTACAGCAGGAAGCATCAATTCTCTCCGTGGCAGCAGTTTTATTCCAGCAAGACCATGAAAGGAAGGAAGGAAAGCACGAATACTTGGATCTCTTCTCCTGGTACTACGGAGGTGAAAAATAGGAAAGGCGCGTTGCGAACACGGCTTAAGCGTCCGTCTGTCCGCCTGTCTACCAGGGATAAGTGATGTGACAGTACAACGGAGATGCGAAGGGAAAGGCGGAATGGCAGGAGAGCGGTCGTATCGCAGCAACACGGGGAAGAAGCGAGGATGGGTCGTGAATGAGAGTGATGGATTGCACGCTGCCATCCACTGACACTCTTCCACCAAAGGGCAGGTCGCTCATTGTACTGCGGAAACCGGAACCCACAACTTGTGCCGTCTACATTTCCGGTCGACTGAACGACGATCCGATCTGAACGGCAGCGCGCGAATCCGTGTCTTTCCTATCGAAAAGTCTCCGACCGGGTGTTACTGACAATGTGAGGTTTACGTAAATCTGTGTTCGCATCGATACTCTATCTAGATAATCTTTACTTTCTGGATTATTCATATTTATTCATATTTATAAATAAAAGCAAAGAGTAAAAAATCATGTAATTAGGATTTCTTTTTAGGAGTTGCTATAAATAGTGATAATAAGTTTAATAGATATACAACCATGTGCAAAAGTATTAAACACTTACAATTTTCTCGCGTACACTTTACGAAAAGTTAAATATCTCGGCAAAAAGAAATCGCAAAGGTTTTCAACCACGCATCGTTAGAACAATATTCGTCTTATTCAATATATTTACACATGTAAATACCCCCCCCTCTCTCTCTCTCTCTCTTTCTCTCTCTCTCTCTCTCTCTCTCTCTCTCTCTCTTCGAATGAATTTTTTGTATCTGTCAAAAGTTAGTTCTCAAAAAAAATTAATTGACATAAAAAAAACCTATTCAAAGTGTACTTACTTTTATTCATATATTAGTTAAAATTATATGGCAATATATTTAATATTATACAATTTTAAATAATACATGAACTAAAAGTGATTTTGAATTAAATAAATCGAAAATAAATCTTTATAAAAGTTTAAAGTTTAAAAATAAATCTTTATAAAAGCTCCATGAAGGAACCTACTTGTATTTCGCATACAAGACAATGCGATAAAAATATTCCTGTTGCATACAGAGAAATTATTAATATAACCAAATTTAATCAAACAAATAAAAAAATCATGCAATATAGCTATATGACGTTTTAACTCAAATTATACGAACGTAACAAAAATAAGCTAAAGTTTCTAAATACATATAAACACATTATTATAATATAATACCTTATTATATTACTACAAAATGCATAAATTCTTTATTCGTTTATCTCTATTAGTATCACAAAAGAGAATATTGTATATCCATTGAATAATTAAAATTGCTACGGGAATTCTAGCTAGAAAAATGATTATCTGGAATCCATGTGGAAATGGTCGTCGACAAGGTTGAAACAAATGTGCACATTAATGGACATCGCGGATTATCGTCACAGCAGTACAAATGCGATTAAATCGATAAAACCTGTACGAATAACGTATTAAGATTGGAATTAAAAGATTTGAACGGATAGAGATAAACCGGATTCCTTTCCTTACCGTAATAAAATTACAGTAATAAAACTAAAATTATTTATATTTAATCATATGAGCAGAAATTCAGTAAAAGATAATTCCAACATTAAAATTCGTTTATTAATAGTTTTGATTATATTTAAGCAACGTAACGATTATAGTATACTTAAACGAATCACTATATAAATATAAATAATGTTATTGCAATTTCTAAAAAACTATTTTCCCGCAAAAACATAATTCTATTTATAATTAACTGAAAAAGTAGGATATCAAAAATAATATAATAATAAATGCGTTTAAATAAAACCATGTATTATAACTATGATTAAGCTTGATATTAAACTGATTATAAGAATTACAATGGATTTACGAAAATCTCGCAAACGTGGAATATAACAAATAATATAATAACTAATTGAATCGCGTATATGGGCGAAACCTGTTTTCGGCTTCAATAAAGGTCGTTAAGTATTCTACCGATGGTAGAAAAAGGGAAGTACTGATGCCCCCTTCTCTGTGAAACCATCACGGCAAAGGACGAATTAATCTGGCTTCACGTAGAGGGACCTTTCCTACCCCACGTTTTCGATGTAATTGAATCTCTCGTCTTTGCCAAGGCAATTGTACCATACCCCTCTTCCCGCCAATCTAGAGCTGCTCTCTTACCGCGAGAAATTAATCTTCCTTTCTACGAGTGCGATTCCATGATCGGTGAGAAAAACCAAAAGTAATAGAGGTCTATAATTCGACTCTGAGCCGAGCACGAACACGAGTTTTCTCGCGTCGGTGCCGATTAAAGATGAATTAATCAAATGGTGTTTGTCGAACAATTAAGGTCAGTTTTACGATCAAAATGCATTCACAATCAAAACCAAACGACTCTTACATTTAAATAAACAATCAAACATAGCGTTATTTAAAATTACATAAATTAATTTCTATCAAAATATTAATTAAGCAAGCTATATATATAAACAGAGTTCTCATTTATATATTATCGAATATATCAGATAATAGTGCTCTTTCTATGAATAATTCATACATTAATTTTATCATAGGTATATATTGATAACTAAACTCGATTATATTTTCACTACGCGATCTTAAAGAAAAGAACTAATAAATATATAAATATATGCTTCTCATTGAATACAAATTTAGTAAAAAGATTATCAAGATTTTATCTTTCATTTATTCGTTATTTTATGCATGGATTCTAGAAATATTAATTATTCTAATATTTATTCTAATAATATAACACTATTTTTTACAGAAAATAAATGCGTTTCTATATGAATGTAATAGTATATTACAAAAATACATCATATATTCATACCGTTAAATCAAATTTTGGCTCTGTCATTATATAATTTACAAAAAAAAATTATTACATTTAACAAAGAGATTGCACAAGTAGTAATACGAAATAATGTTGAATAAAAAGGAAAGCAACATCCAAATTCCATTAAACCTTATCATATTAGGATGATAGGATTGCTCTTATTACGGTCTCCTCGAACAAGGATTTCTGTTTATCAGCTCAAGACACTCCTTCCTCATTCTTCCAGCCATATTCTCTTTCCGCAAAAAAGATCGAAAATGATGACAAAAACAGAGAGGGAGAGCAAAGACGCAAGCAAAAGAGAGAGAGAGAGAGAGAGAGAGAGAGAGGAAGGGAGCAAGGTGAGACGAAGATGGAGAAAAATTACTTTCGAGGCAAAACGTGACGGCAATACTAGAACGAAGATTGTAAAATGCGGACCACGCTTAAATATTAGACGCCATGTAAACGAAAGTTTATCGACAGCTAGGTGCTCTGCTTAAGAAATAAGACAATATTTTTCTTGAGACAAATTGAACATTACTGTCTTTAAAATTAACTAGACATTAGAATATTCGAGAATTTCGTTAATAGCGTAGGACCGAATAATTATCATACAATTATAACTTGAATCAAAGCGTCTAATTTGCAATTATAATGTGGAATTTTCGCAAAACATCTCGTAATTCTTCTCAAATACTCCTTAACTATATAAAAGAAATAAAATTGTAAGAAGTTTCATCGAAAAGTTTATTGGCTTTAAATAATTTGCCGGTCGTGCTCAAAAATATTTTCTTCCTCTTTGTCGAAAAGGAATATAAATCGTGTGCTTATAGAAGTGTCCGCAACCGCAAAGATTCTCGTGTAAAGAAGATTACACTGCCAAGGACTTTCCTCATTTTTCGCTGCAACGACCAAATTAACATATTCATAAGATATTTATCAAAGATTCTCTTTGACACCCGTTACTTAAATATGTCGCTCTGGCACAACAGACAACTTTTTTCTTTATTTCATCCCATAAAAATTCAGTGTCCTGTCACCGACGCTTTAGAGGAATAAAGATACAAGGCCTATGTATAAATATCATCATAAAGTACCATTGAGAAAATAAGCGGATATATTTTAATTATAAAATTTTTCACGTAAATATATAATGATAATATTCAAATACATTTTCTCTTAAATTTGATAGATAATAAACACAATTTCCAATATATTTCGCTCTTCGTAAATAAATCTTTAATCAAGCATAATCCTTGTTACGTTTCAATAAGTGCGCTGAATATATTATAACAAGCTTTCTCGTATTAACAATCTCTCAAGCAAGCATTCATCTTAAATAGCCGAGTATAACTATGTGAGTGCTTTGTTGCATTGGCATGAGATGTTCTTGATGTCATATCCATAATTCTGAAATGCATATGTTGATACAACATGATAGTTATGCATATGTTTCACGAGGATACGCCACATATTCGTGTGAGAGAGAGAGAGAGAGAGAGAGAGAGAGAGAGAGAGAGAGAGAGGAACTTCCATTCTAATGCATTCCATTGATTTCATTGTCGTAGTAAATTCGCAAGAATGCATCACATTATATGTTTCCTCGACATTGTATCACAAAGCTGACATATTACAATTGACAAAAGGATCATCAAAATGTCATTTGCATTAATAATCACGTTATCTCAACTCTAATGCATTTATTAATTATATATTAATTATAAATATATATTTATTAATTATAAATTATATATTTATAATATTTTTGACGATATATTCCCTTCAAAAGAAATTAACCAATTGGGTGTTTTAGCCCCTATAAAATGTGCGTATGGGCACATATAAAAAAATGCCGAAGCTATAAAATCTAAAGCTACAAATATAAAAGGAAATATAAGGCTACAAATTAACAATCACTAAATTTATATCTACGTTTTATTTGACTATGGTATAATAATTGCGATAGTCTAATAGACGTATTTGGATCCACTGATCTTACTTCATAGCAATCATCTTATCCTGAATGTACCGCATCTTTACCACATCTGTCGCTATCGTCGCAACGTAGTCGTAAACTTCAGACACGAACGAGATCATCGAACCCCCTGCCCGAACGAGATTCCTCTAGTAAAAGCCCTGGCTCCCAACCCAACAAGCACGCGAATTACGAAGTTTACGACGTTAACGTTTATTCGCGGACGAAGTTGTTGTGCTACAACAGCACTTCCATTAGCTCCTTCAAAGACAATAAAAAATCTGCGTATCAAAGTTAGCTAATTATTTAGAGTAGTCGTTAATGCATAAAATAATCATCAAATTCAATATGCTTGTTTATTGCAATGGTACACTATTATTGTTTTACGTGTTGACTGAACAAAAGTATGTAGAAAGTCATAAAAATATTTGTAGGTATAATGCAGAGCTATACCCTTATGGAAAAAACATCAAAAACTTCGATAAAATTTCCATAAAAATACTGAAAAATTCAGTGTTTTCTCAAAATTTTCAGTGTTTTTTCCATATGGGTATTAC
>NW_017305885.1:1808948-1813298 GCF_001594115.1 Trachymyrmex septentrionalis
TTTAATTTACTACTCCAATTAGTAATTTAGTTAATTTCGTTTTAATTAATCTTAATTTTCTGCAATAATAACGCTTTGAATGTATTAAGTTGCATCCAAATTAAGCAACTGAGTGTAAACAAGTGAATCAGTATTTACAACGCTATTTAGTCATTAAAGCAAGTTGTTTATTTGTGTCTGTTTGATCTGATTATAACTTCAGAATTAAATAAAAAAATTAAAAATAAGATTCTCCACAAATAATTAAACATAATGTAACATTGTCAATAATGTTAATAAAATATCTGCAAAGTACAATAATAAAAAATTTTTAATACTATTTAAATATATATTAATTTGATAATGTAATAAATCTCAATTCAATTAATTATATCACATAAAGAATTTTTCCTATTTCACCATTTAGTCTCAAACTTTTTTTAACAGACTACTCAAAAATACGTACGTTTTTTCAATATCACATGTACATCGTCTGGCAATCCATATATTATCATGCGGCGACTGTGGAAAAAAAAATCAATACGAATTTTTACAGCACCATCTATTTGACGAATAATATTATTCATCATAAATATCCTAGTAACCAATAACTAAATAGAATTATCTTTTATGGGATATGTCCACCTATAATTTAATTTAACAGGAAATGATTTATAAATTATAAAAAGCTCATATATATGAAATATTTATAATATTATAGTTCACTGAAGCGGAGAGAAACCAATGAACAGCGAAATCCCAATTTTAATCGCGAAAATTAATTCTAATCGATAAAATTAATTTTTATCGATAGAATTATTTGTAATTGTTTATTTGCAAATGATAAGTTAACTAGCGTATATAATATGCAAACAACGTCAGTTCAAACATTAACGATATGTTAAATATATGAAAGTTATTTCAAAGAATTTCATTGTCAAGATTGAAAGTTCTTATCACAGTTAAATTCTTTTTTTACCGTGACGTTTCTCATCTTGAAAATCTCGAACGCTCGTCAATCTTATTACTTTCTTCAATCATTATTAAACCGATAATCTTACAATTCAACATTCATTCGTAGCTGACAAGAAAAGCGGAGATAGATCAAAGCAAAGATGTGAGCAAAGGCACGCTACTCGAATCGCGCTTTTTATTCCGAAGGATATATACATTTGTATCTTTAAATAATATATAATATACAGAAATTTTGTAAAAAAAAACTAACTAATAAAAAATCTTTTTCAGATCTTTACAATACTGCTTCTAATTGATCAGACATTTTTAATTTTAACAAAAGAAAGTTACAGTATATACGAGAAATAAAATAAATACAATACAATACTGAATTGAGAATAACAAAAATCAAATAATATTAATATATTAAGACAATTCTCATTAATTAAGAATTTATCTAATAATTTATTCAATACATTTTTCAAATTAAAAATTTTTTTTATCTATCTTAACAATACATATTAATAAATATGCAGTTGTGGAGACTTGAAAACGTAACACTAAATGCATATGTATTTCCAATAATCATATCGAAGTATATGACAGCTATAATTTAAATCTGGAAAATATTAAAGAGATAAAGCCGCATTCGAGCCGATATTATCTGAGTTCAATATCAGGTGCGGGGCATACAAATGGCTGGAATGACACCGTTACTATATTTGATAACAAAGAATTCGGTGTTACGGCATGTCACGATAGGGTTGGGTAGACGGTGCTTTTAGTTTACGAGTCTCGTTACTACTTTATCGTGTATGTCGAGATCGATAACGTTCTCGCTATAACGATATATTTCCCGCCGGTGATCCGCGCGCGGTAGCTTCGATAAATCCTGACGTACGATGCCTTCCTTCGTACTTCGTCATTCTCCACCGTCCCTTATCCCCTATACTTTTTTCCAATCCTCTTCACCGCTACGTCGCGATATCCACGATCGTGCTTGGACTTTAGATCAAATTTTTCTTTTTTCATACATCCCCATGTCTCGCACAGTAAGCATATAGACGCATTGCGATGAGATGGTAGTAAGAAATTAGGGAAAATATTACTTCTATTCTCTTACCTCTTTACATCTTCGAGAAAGAACAAATAAGATACAAAAAATGTGAGGAAATTAAAAGAGAAAAGTAAGCATCGTAGAATTTCTTTTTTTCTCCTTTCTTAAATCTCGATAATCTTTATGTACCCGGTGCGTTAGTTTACGGTTGCGTTTACTCGGAACTTCCATCGAGTACACAGGATGAGAATAAAGGTACAGAAAAGTTAGCATGGAAAACATTAGCTAATTTGCAATCGTCTATTTTATCGGTAGAAATAAAAAAGTTTTGCACTGACCAAATTGTTTGCACAACTATTAAGGAAACGAATAAAATGTGTAATTATATCATTTTAACTACGGACGAAACAAAAAACTTCTCTAATGTAATCTGCAGTTTCTCTATATCGATACAAGAATCGTGAAACTTTACAGACATTGAGATTCGCAGTAAAAATATTTCAATCAATTTAAAGTCGATAACCAAATACGATTAGTTATATTAGCGATAATCATCGCAAACTGATTACAACAATCGTTAGAAAAAGATTCGCATAAGAAACTTCGGAAATTGCAATTGCTTAATGTATCAAATTATGGAGTAAAAATAAATTGCTGTTTCAAAGTAGCTATTCTTTGCTTTTCAGCGAGACATAAAAAAATCTATTAAGCAGCTGCGAATATTTAATAATACCGAGAAGAAACTTTTTTTTACTATGCAAACTACGGCAATCTTTTTTAAACTAAGAATATTACTCATTTAAAGCAAAGTATTTTATATATGTATACATATATATACACATATTGCATTTACAACAGTATATGCATTTGAAATTAATTAATTAATTAAAGTTAATTTTAAAGTTAATTAATTTACATATTTAACTATTTATTTTGATTGCTATATAATTAATATTATTTTGCTCATATAATTAATATATGTAACAATGTCAAATTTTTTGCAATTATTTATACTCTTTTCAATTTTAGAGAGGAACTAATTCCATTCCGCACGTAAAACTGAAATCTATTCATTCAATTGTATCATTCATTTTAACTCGACAGCGATGATTTAGCTTCATCCATAGGTAATGCATCGTCGCCCTTGCGATCTGAAACATTAACTACCCAATCCGCCGTTCACATGAGTTCTGCCTGAGTGAACCGGAGCTAAATATCGGCCAGATAGTCACAATAAAACCGTTCGTACGTTTCGCATTCCCGTGCGATTTCAAACACGTAGCAATACGCGGTATACCCGAGATTGTACGCGGCCGTAATAAAGGCCAGGTATGCCTCCCCCCCCCCTCATTGCATATAGATATTAAACTGTGGTCGTTCATATCCGTGGTGTGCACCCCACAGTGCACGATATGACATTAACAAAATTCCACGAATCCCGTTGTCACCGCAAAAAATCGAGTAACATTGCCGAGAATAAACCAGATTAAAATGGAACGCGAGAGATGTGGATTAATTTTTGAGATTTTCATACATATTGTTCTTTAACCTGCAATGACGTATACATATATGATTGTTTTATTAGATTACTGAAAAAGGAACATAAATTACATAAAACACGCAATCAAAACTATCAAGTTTTATCATAAAAAAATTGAAATTAATTATTAAACCGTAAATAATAGAAACAGAAAAAATTTAAACTCACGTGTCTGATTTTAAAATATCCTAATAAATTTCAAAATTATGTATCTTATATTTATACAAATAATTTTAAAAAATCTGAATACGATGTTTAAATAATATTTCACGCATATTGAGCAACAATTATTATAAATTATAGAACTACAAAAAAGCACAATTTTAATCATAAATTACAACATAAAAAGAAAATGAATATTGTAGAATGTAGTTATCACACTAAAGTAAAAATTAAACAGACGGAACAAGCCCCATGTACGATAATATATGTACTTTTCGAGAAATCTCGTATGTTTAACTATGCTTACAATTTAATAACACTTCTAAACAAAGCACTTACAACTACGCTTGCATAATTATTATTAACGCGTTGCGTGAAAAGGAAAGGGTTTGGTGCAGTAAATACGCAGGGCGATTCTATGGCGCGCTATTGTCACTTAAGTGATTATCGACATTTAGGCATTCTCAGCTGCTAACAGCAATTTCCGACGACGCGTATGTAATAGCGTGTCTACGTTGCGAACACTTTGAGAGCTCCAAATATATACGAATAAATCGAATTACATGCCGTTAATATGTGTGCAGCTAACGAGAGTTAACAGTATGTTATTGTCGAAGACTCATTTAATTGTTTCCAGACGAAGAGAGAAGAATTCGCA
>NW_017305885.1:1813398-1822909 GCF_001594115.1 Trachymyrmex septentrionalis
AGTTAACAGTTTGTTATTTTTATTTGTTATGAGTCGAAGACTCATTTAATTGTTTCCAGACGAAGAGAGAAGAATTCGCATTGAATATCGCATCGCATTTCATGACCACAGTATAAAAGTTCTCGATTATTTTCTTACAAAGTACTATTGTAAGATTAAAAAAATAATTTTGAACTTAAATAAATAATTGTTATGCCTTACTTTTAAAACTTTTAAAATTTTATCAATAATTCATGAGATAATAACAATTATTGTTGATCCCTTTTTATTATTAATCTTAATAATTAAAGTGCGAGAGAGAGAGAGAGAGAGAGAGAGAGAGAGAGAGATAAAAATTGAACGACAGATTTAATTAAGGACTTCAAATAAAATATATTCAAATAAAAAATTAAATTCCATCTTCCTCGTGAAATGAATAGAAGATTCAAATTTTGATTACTAATTTTATATTTCCCTGATTATAAGAAAAATCGCCTACAAGTTTAGATAAATGTGCATATAATATGTATACAAAATGTTTTTCAATTTGTATTAAGTATGATCGACTTTTTGTAGATATTTCAATAAAGAATATTGTTCTAAAAAAAACTGTTAGAACTTGTCGATTGTGTCTACAATGTTATCGTGAAAACTGTAGAATAACGTCATTCCGCAAAGTATCTCAGGTGAGCGTCATTGTCAATTCAAGCCCAATTTAAGTCAGAAAGAAACTTTTAATAAACTTCTATTCCACCACGGAATTGGTAACTACAAGGACAAACACTATCAAGTCGGCTCAAAGTATTGTACGAGCATAATTTTAACGCCATAACTTCACTTGAGGACATCCTAAGAAGACACACTTGAAATTCTTCTCTCACTGTAAAAAAATTATTTAAAAAAAACACTTCTCACTACAAACCATTAATTAGCAAACAAATTTAAAGAATATGGCACAATTAGCATTAAAAATGTGCAATAAAATCATTAAGATACCTATAGATTTTCAGTTATTTTTAAGATATTAAAATATAAAGATATAAAAATATATTTTAATAACGGATCGATGGGCCAATACAATTTATAAATTGATCTCACATTTAATTATAATCCCTAAGTCTTTCATTTTATCTTCTTATAATTCGTATAAATTCACGAAATTATGAATGACGCATCAATATCCATATAAATTTTTCTAAATATCATTGATGGAGATACTTCTATGATAAATTTCATATTTTCGCAAATCAGCTTTTTATTGCAATAGAAATAACGCAATAGAAATAGCGCGAAATCTATCACTTTGTCATGAATAAATATCACAGCCGATCGTTGCATCGGTTCAACGTTCGGGATTCACAGTCTGCGCTCAGCATCCGCTGGCAAGTCACAGTGGAACGTGAAGGCCGCCGCCGTGTCATATAAGAGCGGCGGAAATTCGAAGAGAGAGAGAGAGAGAGAGAGAGGGAGAGAGAGAGAGAGAGAGAGGGAAAGAGAGAGAGAGAGAGAGAGAGAGAGAGAGAAGAATGGTACAGGGGATATACTAACGGCGGGTACGTGTTTGTTTATGTGCGTGTATGAGTGTGACGAGGGATGCATTCGGAGCAGTGTACCATCATGTATCGAGCAAATATTGATTCCGAAGGCATATCTGTTTGCCTCGCGCCGGGCGCCTCGTACGTGTGTCCTGCCTATTTCTCCTCCGCCGCTACCAGGAACGATTTCAGACTCTACTTCAAATCGTGGCGATGTTTATCCATAGCCATACATACGTAATGTTAGAATCATAAACAGTCTCGTGGGTAACGTTACCCATATAAAGCATAAGCTACCTATATCTTATCGAACGCGAATAAAATCGAAATATTTTCACAGCACGTCTTTTCGAGATAAATCGAGAAAATAACTCAAAATTTATATAAACAGTACATATCGATTAGTGAGACGAAATGATAGCAAATTTCGATAAGTTAATCGTTAATTCAAGCATGAGTTCAAGTGATAACGCTTTTCGATAACGCGTTTTCACAACAGAATTAGAACATGTTAGATCGCGAAATGGATCGCTGAATTGAAAAGCCGCTAATCCATTTAGTCGTGAATATCAAACAGATCGTGAACTCGGTTCGTCGCGCTTTGTTTACAGATAACCGTTCAGGCGTCGACGTGAACACGTAAAAATTCGATTCGGTAGTTATACGGTTTTCACCCATTTATGTCCTGGTGTGTTCAACGTTACTTACAACCAACACGATTAAACACCACGTTAACTCTATTCTTATTCGTAACACTTTATTATCTAACATTAACCTTTCACGTGAAAACCAACATTAAAATGCTGAATTTATAATTAGCAGAAAGTAGCAAGAAATACAGAAGCGCAAGCAGTCCCTCGTAAAATATTATAGCAAGCGTATCTGGATGCTGTATGTAGACTAGTGATGAGAGAAAGGGTTATAGAATATTTCTCTTATAAACGCGTACAATGAAAATATTAAAATGGAAATGACAGCATACTGGCTCGCAGCTTTTGTATTATTACAGAAATTTTAAGGAATTTAGTTCCCAAAATGACATTAACGTACCTTTTGTATCTTTTTAGCAAGAAAAAAACCATAATATTATATATCATATTATTCTATCTCGATTTTTAAATTTTTAAATCCTATCGAAATACGAAATCTTTATACTATAATCGTTAAATAAACGTTATAACATTCATTCAATTCTTATGTTAATATTGCAAACAATGAAATAATATAAATAATTTTTTTATCTATACAGCAAAACATCCGCTCGCAGATAAAGATAAAAACCACCTACTTCAAGGTACCGTTAAAGAAAAGTGAATTCTTCAATTCAAATGGTAATAACAATATACATCCAAGATAGATAAATAATCTTATGCTAAAAATTCTATTGTTTCTTCTCTCCGTTTTCGCTATATTTTTCTCTATCGGAACAATAAGAACATATAGTAAGAAGTTGCTATTAGGTGGCGTCCATTTATAAAAGATGTTTCTTTAGGATATAAAACCAACTGACGAAGAAGCACAAAAGCAAGAAATGCATATTTCAAGAAATCTGCGAGACGAGACGGAAAGAACGAGCCGGAAAGTACGCATGGGAATAGCTTATTTATAGACGTCTATGTGCAAACCTTCGAAGGAGTTTAAAGATGTCCAAACTTCACAAACAATTCTCTAACATTGTCCAGTAAAATTTACGAATGTAAAAGGGCATAAAAAATTTAACTTGCAAAATACGCGCCATCGCAAATAATTGTATTAATGTATAATGGCTGATCATAAGTTCCGTCTACTATTTTAAGTAAAAAATATTCTTAATAAAAGTTCATATAAATTTTTTATTATAATAGTAAAATATACTAATGATAAAAAATGTAGACTTTTCAATGTAGAATAATTTAATTTAATTTAAATTGCTAAACTCTTTTATATAATTACGTTTTATTATTAAATATTGAAGATTATCAAAGAGATAAATAGATCACTTGAAAATTTTTATATTCTAAGTTTTTTTGATTAATTTGATATTGATTCCTCCTTCATCAAAAATATCAAACATTTTATTAAAAAAAAAACTATACACTATTTTCTGATATTAAACCCTCATTTACCAATAAATATATGAAATAAAAATATAAAGATTTATCTCATATATGCATAAAAAATAATTCCTTTACAGTTTGCGATTTATAATTTGTAAAATAATTCCTTATAGTGAGATACTTATTATTTACATGATAATGAAATGATTTTAAAGAAATCGCAAAGAAATCTAACTTCAAATTCATAAAATTATCGAAGTTCCAGAAGATCGTAACACGAATCTTGAAATTATAAAATTCGACTATCTCAAAACTCATTATCAAATACAATATTTATCAATGCAAAATATTTGACGTGTTATTTGATATTTCAACTCGATTATTATTCCTAACTAATTATCACATATAAAAGAAAAATAAGATAATAAAATTTATATAAATAAAAACAAATAAAAAAATTTTTTAATTGCATTTTAAATATATAAAATGCATATATTTTTCCAAATATTTTATGATAAATATTGTATATTTTATAAATTATAAATATACTTTTACATATATAAACGTACTTCGACGTTAATAGATAAAACGTTCGCGAACATATCTCGTTTAGTAAAACATAATATGTTTAATTTACACAAATGATAGTCACATAGTCACTGAAGAATAATAATCTGATCGTTCCATTTAAATACTACGAATTATTAAAAATATATGTGTGTGTAAATGTGTGTATTATATTTTAGATGTACAAATCTCGTACATTTATATCTTCAATAATTGTTTTTGTCTAGATAAATCATTTACAAATTATTTAATTAATGTAAAAAAATATATATACACATATATTAATTATTGTCAATTATGTATATATCTTAAGCTGAACAATAAATGCCAATTTGCATAAATGATAATGAAATCGAATTTTATAATTGAGCTTTAACATCATATGGAAAATTTCAATAAGGGTTTTATGTAGAACATAAATGCAAGTCCCTCGAGGCCTTGTTATCGCATCGGGAAATATCAAATTTGATATTCGCACGATATCGGAATATCGGTAACTTTTCTAGAGCTATATTTCGCTTTT
Organism: Trachymyrmex septentrionalis; assembly: GCF_001594115.1. Lineage (NCBI taxonomy): Eukaryota > Metazoa > Arthropoda > Insecta > Hymenoptera > Formicidae > Trachymyrmex > Trachymyrmex septentrionalis. Next base: position 1,818,039 of record NW_017305885.1, read on the forward strand.
TACAAAAGCATGCATGGATATCATATTCTAAAATTATTTCAACAATTTTGTGGTAAAAATAATCAGTTTTGCGAACAATAGTTTTGTGCATTATATTTTTTTCAGTCAAACAATTTTTTTCTTTCGTTAATGTAAAATAAATGTAAAACTTTTTATGTTCAAAATATTGAATTACTTTTTATTTTACACGTCTTTTGCAGTTCTATTTTCAATGAAAATTATTTTCTTTAATTCGTTTCCTGTTTGATTGTGTATTTCTTTTAAATTAATCAAACTGTAATAAAAAACAATCTGTAATTTCAACTAGCACAATCGCCACCGTAGATCGTTAATTTGAGAAAATAGTACTTTGCTACAGATATCAAATCGAAGTAATAATGACAAAATAAAAGAGCAAGGCATCTAGTATTTGTCTCTGTCGACGTTTCAAGGAAGAAAGTCTTATAACTCCAATCTAAGGTTACTTTACTAGAGACGCGCGTTCAAGCATTTCTAGTGGTGTAGCTTACAATTAAAGTATAGGTTTATCGCGCGACTAAATATATCCATTAATCCAACGCTATTATTTCGCGGTTCTTGCACACAAAGATTTCACAACCAAAGATTGAAAAATCAATTAAAAGAAATGTTAGAAAATTAGTATATTTTAATATATTGTATGTAAACCTCATATCAAAATATCTTAAGCAAATTCCTCAATTAGATCACGATTGCTAATAACATAGTGACTGCGATCAAAGTTTCACTACAAATGCTTTGAAGCGTTTGTTTGACCAAATAGAAAAAAAAATTTTACATATTGACCAATCAAAAATTGCTTTAAAGTATTTGTAGCATCGCATTGACTGTATGTATTAAATTGTGTATGTATATATTAAATTAATTCACGATAATCTAATTATTAAATTGTATATTTGTGAAATTATATTTTAAGATTGATTTTAGCCAAGTTCTTCAGCAAGGACGCAACTATAAATATAGATATCTCAAAAAAAAAAAAAAGAAAATACATGTGGGGAAAAAAGCGAAATAGTTCTACATTTTGTTTTTGGAAGCAACTATGGATCGTAACTCAGTATTGGAAAAATACGCAAATATTTTTAGTGAATATTTCAGTGCAAATATAAAAAAATATACAAGGATAAATAATTCCTTTTTTTTTACAATTTTGTATACTATTTTTTATATTAACATTTCTACTTTAATTTTCAATATTTAAGCATTAATATTTTGCTCTTACCGCCAGCTTTATCTACAGTATTTTTCGAAAAATGATAAGGCCGAAGTTTGTTTTACGATTTTTTGCATAATTTCTTGTTTGCCTAAAACACAAATAAATTAAAGTTGGCGAAGTTATATAATATTCATGTAACATAAAACGAATACGCCGCGGTTTTCGACAACAAACGACCAAACCCACGAACGCCATTCTCATTGAAAAACAGTGACAGCAAAGTTTCAGTATAAATAATGTCGAGAAAAGTAGAGACGCGCAATAAACAATGTGCATACAGATTACAGCATGTGCACACATCGCCTGAAATGAAAGGGGAAATGTATGTAAAGTGATTTACAGGGTCACATAGTTAGCAGAATAGTGAACGAGCAACTTGCCGTAAAAAGTTGTAATTTATTCTCATAATGGGTCACCTCGTTAGGACGTGAGAAGATATGAAATTCGTTCTCATAGCGACAGCTTTCATTCAAAATAAGCACGTCTAAGTATAATGAAAGTAATATATGCATGTAATAAAATTTTAGAAAATTTTAGAAAATTGCATTATAAACAGCACTGGAACTGAATATCATTATATGTGTACATAATATTCAAATTTGATGCTAAATTACCATCGTTAACATAAGTAACTGAAATAATGACTATTACCCTCTTTAAAGAGTACACAGTAGTTTTATATATATATATATATATATATGTATATATGCAAAAAATATTTACATTATAAATGCTACAGATAAAATAAACTACAGAAAAATGCTAAATATATCACATTTTATTTGATTTTATTTTTTTCAAAAAATACGTATACATATTTAAATTGAATTTTGAAACCACTGTAGTACTTGAAGATTAACATTTTAATTTGCATATTGTAGCTTCATATTCTTACTTGAATATATGTACATTAATTTTATTAAAACGCTACATGTCTGTAACCATTACTTTTTTCTATTAGTATTAAATATCTGCTTTTCATTTCGCTTCCATTATGCTCCTCTTCATTTTAAAGTGTTTTCCTCCTCAATTCACCAAAATGAGAGTATTCACGTTTATCTTCGCCATAACGACGTTTTTAATAGAACAAAAACACCAATAACAAATGTCAAAAGCGACACCTTGTATTGATTTTCATGTAGCAGGAAACTCATCAAAAATTTTCCATTATACAAATAACGATACCATTCACTACATAATATAATTATATTTTCAGTATATTGTATGCCCGGATAAATTTTTAATAAAACGCAAATTCTCCAACTTGCCATTAATTACGTGTGTGATTAAACAGTAAATTTATATTATTTAATATTAACATTCAAACGCAAACTATTTTTATAGTCCCTCTTTTCATTTTCTAAATCTATTATCATTTTATACACATACTTCTCTCTTCCTTTCTCAAACATTGTTTAAAGATTTACCGAATCCACCATATTGTAAAATATTCCGCCATAGACACAGCACGCTAAATAGCCTACCTCAGTTTCTCCATTCGTGTTTCCGCATACTAATAAATTATTCTAATAGCTTTTCTTCAGTTAATTAAGTTGCTATCCCTGAATCTCTCTTTAGTATGCACGAAGGTGAAGAGATAAGTACAAAAAGAAGCAGCTTATTCTAATTCGCAACAATTGTGTAATGGTTACAAGCAACAAAAAGGCGAGCATTACAAGAAAATATCAACACTCTGCTCCCAGTGTTGATTATATTAATTTAAAAATATTACTTTTTTTAATAACAAAATAAAAGTACCTAGAATTATAGTTAATATCGAATACAGACGATAACACGCGTGAAATTAACTATGGAATATACACACGGATTATAATACCGATTTCAAATTTAATTTAAAAAAATACTGTCATATACATTTATACAGAGTGTCCCAAAAGTTTTTGCCAATCACTTTTGTATAGATAGAGCGGACTAAACTGAAAAGTCCTCTACCATTTTGCAATTTTCGCAATAGTTAACAAGATATTAATTAGTAAAAATTGCCAAATATTGGTCTTGAATAATTTTTTACTCAAATACCATCAACTTTACAGAAAAACTGTAAGAGACAAAAATTGGCAAAAACTTTCGGGACACCTCGTATATATAATTTAAAAAATGTAACTTATAATTAAATTTATATATATGTTGGTGGAATTAAATCTATCTCCAATATGAGCACAATCAGGTCTCAATGTACGAAGAATTTAGTGCTCTTTATGTGCTAACTTGTTGCTCTAATCCCGATTTCATTGCTCTAATCATTTATCACGAAATCGATTTATTCTACCTTTTCACAAAGTTAGAATGCCCACAAAGTTAGAATTGAAAGACGTACTGTTAATAAAAAAAAACACTTATATTGTAATTTTGCTCTTTGAATTTAATTTTGACAGTCCAGTAAAGTTGTTTAACTTAATTTTATTGTTATTATTATTTTTTTATGTTTCGACTTATTTCGTATCATCTTAAATGTATAATTTGCTTCCAATAAATTTTTAATACATTTTATTATCTTTTATCTCTGAGAAACCTAATACTCTACTCGGTCCTGATTGCTGCGTTCTGACTGCTGAGTTTAGCTGTTATCTTTAGCCTCGTTAATAAAAGAGTTTCAAAATGTAATAAATATCATGACTTAAAAAGGAAGAGCAATATGATTTCTTATTCGCGATTTTTAATTTTCTTCACTATTAATAGCAAAATACTTAAAAATTAATATAATAAAAACAGATCCAAACAATATAATCCTCTTGTTGTCTTGTGATCAATTATAACGTCATCTGATACTGACGCTTCCTGAAATAATCGCGGCCAATTTATAGAGAAGCGTCAGAATTCGCGGTGTAACGATTCATCAAATCGAATACCTGAATCCCAGCCAATGTTGTAGTACGGCGTACAATCGGTGATAAGCCGATAAATCACCGAGCAGTCGATTCAATTTATCACTATCATGTATATTGACGAGTTGCAAGCATATAAAATATAGTCAATTTTTCAAACTGTTCTAAATAACATGTCGAGCATATTTAAATTATAATGATGAAAGAAGAACTCACAATTTTCAGTAATGATCGATGGACAACTTATTTTTTATCACACAGTAAATTATAAAAGTATATTAAATATATCATTACTATTATTGTTATATACATAAATGTTATGTACCAAATATCTTCTTTTCATTATCAATAATAGCACGTTAAATGTTGTTTTTAAAATAAGTGTATTATTGACGAATTGGGTGTAACAGATGCAAAATATAAATCGTAAGATAAATGCCAATAAAGTGACACAAATATATTAGATATAAAAACTAAAACAAAACTAATAGCATACTGCACATATCCGAAAAATATAATACAGTTATGCAAATATATGTGATATTAATATCTTTTGGTTGAATGTATGAAATTCTAACAACCTATCGAGTGGCTATTATTCTTATCATGCAAATAGCGAGAGGCAATCTGTGCGATGATAACCATAATATCTATATGCATACGTAACTTCAACATAGCTATCCATCGTAGAATACAACATGCATTAAATGTACTCGTAGTATTGTAATTCAAGGAAAAATAAGCAATCGTTAATCCTTTAATAAATAATAAAATAATATAAAATATATAAT
>NW_017305885.1:1823009-1843747 GCF_001594115.1 Trachymyrmex septentrionalis
ATATATATATATTAATTTCATACAATTTTTGTCTTCAAAATTTTAAACTTTTATCATATTTGTTACTATCTTACTATCATATATTGTAATAATTCAATATGTGAATAAATGCATTATACTTTTCCATAAGCAAGACTAAAAAACTGTGCATTAAAGAAAAGAAAATAGTATTTCATTATTTAGAACCTTTTTGCATCGCCTGATTACAAAGAAAACTTTATAACGGCGTCCTAACTTTGCGCCGGTGCATTTTACTAAGCAGCCGCCGAACGCGTACAAAGCTGCTTATAAAGTTTCACCAACCGATCGTCAATTCTCGACCAACGCTTTTCGATGCGCTCTGTTCAAGTAGAGCAACAGTAATAATGGAAGACATTACTTACGGTAACTGCGCTAACTTCGCAAAGCGGGCTTTACCACATGAAACTTACCTGAAACAGAGAAAACAGACAAAATCATGAATACGCGATTATTCGCTTTTGCAATTAGACGTTCCATGATTGCAACGTTACGACTATATATAATCATAGTAAAACTTACATTTCTCATAACAGATATAAGATTAGAAAATTGTACACATAATAAGAAGCCATTTTCTTTTTTGTGTTATTTATAAAAATGACAATAAAGAACAGTTTATTTATAAATAATTAATTTAATTTTCTAATACGATTATTATAATTACTTTGGCTTCAAATTTCTTTATATAATTAAGTCTTTAACCATTGTCCCATTTCTCATTAATCATGCAAATGATCAAAATATAACAAATGTAATTACTATTATTTTTAAATTGTATCTTTAATGCGTATATCTCCTAGATGCAATATAAAAAGGACTAATAGACAAAGGAATAATAGACAAATAAATGCAATGTGAGAAAATGTCTAATCAACTTTGGCAGTGTTACTATATTCTGTAATATTATATCGCATTCTAAACTGTAAAAAAAAGTATGTAAAATTATATAAATATGTGTAAAAATTACACAATTGATTGGTAGAAATTGTACGTTTTTACAAAAATTAATACTTTTAACTTTAATTGTGTATAAATATATCTTCAAATTATTATATAATTTCTTATGGAAATCTACATATTTTTGTAATATTATATGATATAATATATACCACACATATTATATTCGCACTTTTACGTTCGTACAGACGTCAATAGCATAGCTTAAGAAAATTTATATGTAATTCATTGACGAATTATAATAATATTATCAACATACATTTATATAAACTTACCTCCATTTATAAATTTACTTTTGCTAATTAATTACTGTTAAAAAGAATAATTTTATCCATAAGCGCTATGACTTTAAATACATATAAATATACTTTTAATAGTGGCTCCCAAAATTATCTACTTTAATTGTTGTAATTTTACATATATGTCTTTACAGTGTAACGCAAAGTAATGACTTTTATCTGCACGCAATATTAGTCCCTTATGCGTGCATATCTACGAATACGAAGCATTTACCGGAGTGAGCATACATTTTAGCGATCTGGCATTGCGGACCTTCATTAAATATAATCTAGGAGATATAGCAGCTTTGTGTGGCTAAACGGGATGGTCAGAAAATGCGCGCCAGCAAATTTTACAACGTTAGAGGACCATAAGTCCGGATAAAATCTCGCTCGAGCTAGCAGAAGCTTCAGGTTTATACTGGAATATATTAATGGAAATTTAATTTGCACTGTAATCATAAAAACTTAATCCTATCATTATATAATTATGAACTACTCTTCCAACATGTTTTGTTGCTGAACGAAATTATGATGTGCTTTGCATCAAATATTAAAAACACTTATATAAAAAATGATACAAAAATGCAACCTGTGCGTGAGCATGTTCAGAAATTCTTTTATAACAAAAATAATAGTATAGAACTGTCAAACAAACAATAAACTTTAAATATACAACACATTGTACATATATATAATGTATATATAATGTAACAATGTTCTATATAACAACGATAAAAATGAATAGAATGCATTTGTTCTTTCTTGTAAAAAAAGTAGACTTTTTATTTTGATAACATAACAAATAAAAACATGAAAAAAATAAAAACTTGTTCCGTGCATCTCAAAAAAGAAAGAAATGAAATGTGTTAGTAAGTCTCAGCGAGATATTGAAAATGCTGAGGGCTTTGACCGGAAATAAAAGCAAACGCGAGAGACAATGTAAGCATCTCGAGCAGTAAATAATAACTGACGAGAAGGATGGTTCATCAACTAAAAGCAACAGGGAGTCTACTGGCCTATATACGAAACGAGCCGAGGAAATCCCGCAGCTTTTGCTATGAGAAACGACGAATGAAAGGCAACGACACAAAAATCAAGCCATGGGCTATATATTGGCATCGTCGACGGCGTAATATTTCCTCTTTGCTTTTTTTTTTCTATGCTGCTTTGTTTCTTCTTTTTTCTTTACACAACCTACGAAAACGCCCAAAATTTGTTTCTGTTGTCACCGTTTATATGGGATACAGTAACGACAGCCATGCATAATTTTTATTATATCGAAAAAAAACCTGAGCGCGCATGTTATGGATGATACGTCAGGAACGAACGCGATTGAATCATTCATGAGTATTTCATGTTTGACGCGAAATATAGGGTGGTATCAATCAAAGCGCTATACTCCGAATAAATATCAAGAGCGCCACGTAAAACCGATATAATGGCTACCTGACGGATCAAAGAGAGGCAAATCAAATGGCATTCGCACAATGCTTACCTACATGCACCAACTAAGTAAATTAGAAAATTATTATGCTAAAATAATGCTACTATTGTAATGTTGCCAAAACAAAGAGCAGTTGTATATCGTGTAAGTTAGAATTGTCACTTCATAAGAACAATATTTAAATAAATATAAATTTAAATATTTATATTAATACAATCAGAAACATGATATAAACGATAAGGATAAGATAAACAATTGTTTTTCATTTGCGGAATATATAATTTGATGAAACCACAAAAAAGCTTACATCGCCATGATCTTGAAAACATTTCCCATTTGTGGCACATTTCTAACATTATTTTTCCTACAACCGATAAAAATGGACACGTGCTCGTGATGACAAATGAAAAACTTGAAGAAACTTCTCGTAAAGTCCCAACTTGCGAAATTTCCTGCGACAGCCTATCAGCAATATGTTCACCCGAGTTTTCACATCGTTCGTCCCCTGTTGGTTGGTCGATCGGTCTGTCGGTCGGTTGGTCGGTCGATTCTCGTAAAACTTCGCGGCGGAGAAAGTTGTCCGTGACGTGTGCTCGGTTTTTTCATAGAGAACTGTCTTTTCCTTCATCCATCCGTAGGGTAGAAATAAAGCGCCAAATAAACGTTTCCCGAGCAGATGGACCGAACGTACGAACGGAAAATTCGATATTACCATGCTGCACTGCCCGCCTAGTTCGTGTTTCTTCCCTCCCTCTCATCGCGTCCTCTCTTCCATTCTCCATGCTCTCTTTCGATCCTTCGATCTCGTGTTCTCCACTCTCTCCCCTCTCTATCTTCCTTTTATTTTCTCATTCCCTTCACTTCTATTATACTACTTCTCCTCGTCCTCCTCGTCTTCCGTCTTCGCGTACGTATTCGCACATCCATAGAAATTGATCCTTAACTACCGCCTAGCATTACCATATCCCAATCAAGATAACTCGAGTCTACTTCAAATTCTCTTTCCTCACCCTTCTTCTTCCGCCATCTTTCCTTCTCCGCTACCGTGAGATACGAGTAGCTTTTCGAGCCCCAAACCTTGCAACATATATCATTATTCCGGGAAATAAGAAATATTATATATACTATTCCGTTTGAGCAAAGTAAGACAACAGTACTTGTGGCTGCTTCTTATACAAAATTTAATTAAAATACTGCAAGAAATAAATTTAACACGAATATAACATATTATAAAATATAAATTTAATATATAATTTTGAATTTAAAAAAATTATTTGAAAATATTCGAAAGTATATTAATCGAATTTTCATTTTTTATTTTGTTAATTCTAAATTCGTGTATAATCTGTAATTTTGCTCGATTATTTCTTTCTTTTAATTCTTAAAAAACAAATTTTGCTGTATCTACGATCAAAAAAAATTATGCAACTATATTTTTTTAAAAATTATTTTCTTTTAATACTGTATAATTAAAACTATATATGCGTATATAAAATAATTATGTTATTAATCTTGACACAATAAAATGTTAATCAATTAGTTTCCCAACAATAAAATAGCAGGAACTTTGACTCTATCTTAATTGATGCAAAATATAATTTTTGTATACGTAAATAACTTTATATAATTAAAAATAAACAAAAAAATAGATTCAAGAATCAAAAACAACTACCAAAAAATTTATTTCAACACAAGATGAGCTTTACTATTTATTGAAAATCTAGTACTGACTTTATTGTATAAAAGTATGTTTTAAATTATTAAACATAATGTACTGAAAGGATTAAATAATTTGCATTGAGAATTATTCAACATAATACAAAAATATTAGTAAAATAACTATATACGAAAGAAGAATTTTATATAATCTAGATACTTCAAGATAACTGCATATGCAAGTTCGCAAACAAAGCGACTACCCTCGTGAAACTGTAAAATATGGAATTCAGATGCAGATACGCGCTTAGAAATTCCTCGGAGCGCTTGAAGTCAATATGAAAGAGCCATGTCATACGCGTTTGCACGCGTGATCGTGGAATACTGGAAGTCTCAAGAGAAATCATTATATCACATCAAAACAGCGTAAAATCGCCATATTTTCATGACATTCACCTGGGACTACAGAAGCAATAGTACTATCTTGAGATATTATATTCAGTACCTATGTTCAGACGGTATGCACACCGATCATCTGTCCGCGACACTGCACTTCGTAAAAATATATATCGACGTCACATTTATTTGATCAAATCAATAAAAGGTCCTTCTTTTTGTCGCAAGCATTGCGCGGAACTTCCGCACATAGTTCCACGTAAACTTCGTATATAAGTATACGTAATATATATTACGCTATATACGTAATATCGTAAATTGAACAGGATTGTACCAGAGCAATCATTCCAGAGATTGCTAGCTTCGCGGAATGAAAAAAGTTTTGAGGCGCTATTAATTTCTAAAGATACAAGCAATATACTTTAATCATTTTTTTCTCGTCCGGAATTGAAGAATTTAAGTATACTTCTAATTCTCGCAACACATTTCGTTCATTTAAACCATAATAACGGAAAATGAGAATCAATTAATTATTTTTAATGTCAACGTGCGATATAACATAAAATTTACGTCATAAATTTTTGTCAAACAAAGCTTATTCTAAAAGCAAATATATATATATATATATGTATATTATATAATTTTTTAAAGTATTGAGATCAATTATTTACCATATAAAATAATATAAAAATCTAGAGATACGAGTACATAGTATAAACTCGTACATATAAAAATTTTAAAAAAACTGCGGCCTTTATATCGAACTGCTGTGTGATACTATACAATTACTTATATGTTCAATACATTCTTTATGTTACGTTCAATGCGTTCAATTTGCCTTCCGCAAATCAGAGGGACATCGTAAAAATGTGTCACAACTGGCCGATACCATATGCACGAAACTGCGACAGGGCAATCAATTACAGCAAACGTTGCCTAATATTAATAAATCCCACGTCGTACGCTCCGGGCATTAGTGAATAATTTGTCGCGATATCGAATCCAGGCGAACCCGCTGGTGCACCAGTTCATCGGCAATATGGCCGAAATATTCCGCAACGCTGATGTCGGCTGACCTGACCCGGCTGCGGGTAACCGGCCGCACACACGCTTGGAATTCGATCAAATTCGATTTAATTGTGCGGCCGGCCGGTCACCCAATGTCCTTGAAACGCGTATACAGAATCATGCGTACGCGCGTACGTGTGCGTATGTGTGTGAACATATATACGCGCGCGTATGTGCGAGAGGGTGCGTCACGCGTAACGCGATACGACGTCTCGCGCGATAACGCAGGTATGCAAGGGGATCGGAAAATACGCGCGCGACGGAGCAAACATGGTTTACGAGGAGCAAACACGTTAAGCTATTTCGCACGATGAGGTCGAATAGACACGCACACATGCGTAGGTACACGCTTTAGGGGAGAAACTGGCTTTCTCTCTCGTTCTATCTTTCTCTCTCGTTCTATCTTTCTCTTCCTCTCTCTCTCTCTCTCTCTCTCTCTCTATCGTTCCCTGTCTATGTGTGGCTGCATCCAGGCATTATCTGCAGGACGCACTGATAACACCATCGCTACCGTTGGCCCTCGCTCGATTAATCCACATGCTACTGGACAAATCCTCCCCTAAAAACAGATATACAGACCCAGCCGAGACTTTCTGTCGCACAGCTCACAGACGATCTGCCAGCGACACGTTCGGTAATTAACCATGTAAACCCTCGTTCGAAGGGTCGAACGAGTGTAACGAAACGTCTCTTGATTACCGTAATTTGAAAGGAGCTTTTACGTAGATCCCGGAATTTTCCTACGAACTCCGCTGTCGACAGAGGTCTTTCGAGATAAATGCGATCCTTTATATTTGTAGGACGTATGTACATTTATAAAATAATTCGCATTATATTCGCATTAAATTATGTACATGTATTCAATGACATCAATTATATTATAAATGTATGTTTATAATATACCATTTATATGGTTTATGTTTATTTGTATTCAAATGTATAAATTACGAGTATAATTGATGTATACAGATCTCTAAATTCACCATATAATCCTTCACCATAATAATACGTTTTTCGATGTATTATTAGAATAATTAATTGTGTAGGTTATAGGAAACAAGCAGATAATCATTTTAGTAGAGCTTAAAATTAAAGGCGATTAGAATCGGAACAGCCCTTATGTATCATTAAATATATAAATATTACATTATCCTCATCATCATGTCACATAATAGTTCTCATAATGTCAATTGAGCTCTTAAATGTCTCTCAAGATGCACATTTACGGATTTACCATGAATTCTTTTTTTTAGTAACCACGCATAAATCATTCGATAAAAGTATTCGAGAATGACATTTCCATTGTCGAATGAAAGTGTAGGCGCCACGGCAGATAGATGAACATTTATGAATGAGTTCTCCTAATAACAATAAGCCGATGCGATGAAGAACGTGTGTACCTTTATCCTGTCGCCACTAAACCTCATTGATTTTCCAGAAGCACGCCTCTCCGATGTTGGGCCCATTGTATATATACTATGTCCCGGGTGGGTGATTTCACGGAAGAATCGGGCATTGTTTTAGCTGAAGGCTGCGAGACCCGCAAAAGGGATTTGTCGGGTATTGTCTCCCAACTACCGAACTAGTCGACTGTCCTATCTGTTTTCAACCTAAACTGCTTAGTTCCATTAGCAGCTTACTGCTGCCTCGATCTGCACGCGCAAGTCGCATAAAAGCGCTGCAATGTCCAATCGAAAATTACAAATGATAACAACGAACAGTAGCAATTAGGGTGCACGATATCCTGCTATTCAGCGAAAAACAAATTTCACCCAATCTCTCTCGGTAACAACTACAATTTCTTACGTTCTTGCTACTTGAAATTCTCCTAAAAGTGCGCAACGATTCCCGAGCACTCTCCGTGCAGTCTCGTGTGTATTCAAAAAGTGTTATTCCGACACGATACTTGAAAGCAGTCGTAAACTTTAGGCGTTGAATTTTATTCGCATGAGCAATTTGTTTCGAGCACACGATGTCAAAATATGATAAAAATTAATGTTTACTAAATAATAACAACAAACGAGTAGATATAAGAAATGCGACATGCATTATGTTGTTCAAGATAAACGATTTCATAGTGAACACTTTGCTATTGAACTTTTTCGCTGATGTATCGACAATGAACGCTAGCTGCAGTCAAATAAATCGACATACGAGATAAGATATAAAAAGCAGGAAATTCGACGGAGATGTTCAGATTAACGAACGTATAATTCTATTGAATCGATCGGTGGTATATTCTCTCTTTCTACCGCGATGCGCATCCCCATTCGTCTCTCTGCGGTTTTCTCGAGCGGATGAGTATCCTCTGCGGTTTCCATTCGGCACATCCATCTCGTCGCTAACAGAACCACGAGTTATTCGATTGCGCGCATTGAGTTATCCGCATGGCTCGATCGGAAATCGAGTTACTTCAACGATGTGTCCTCCGAATTACGTTAACATATAACAAGAAGATCGACGCGTAAAGTCTAGCGACTGGACGTTCACCCGAAAGGAAACTCTTGAATTAATCCGATCCGTGAACTGATTCGACGTGTCTTTAATTCCATTCGAACGCATTTCGCTTGATACAAATTTCGTGATAGAGAAATGTGGACAGTAAGAATTACAGGAATTCTAAGTGATTAATGGAAAAGATCATTATAAAATTCTCATTTTATAATATTCATTCGCAAACCAAATATCGTTAATTACAAACCGGACATGAATTTGCTGTATATTTAACACTTAAAAATTTACGACAAACTTGTTCTATCACCAAAATTTACACCATACGTGTTAAAAGATCAGTTTATCGCGTATGATTAAACAAAAAAAATAGTCTGGCCATAGAAAATCTTATATTATTTAAATTAACTGTAATTGTAGTAAATATTATGTATACGAATATTCTCATATTTCTGAAAATTTAAAGTAATAAATGGACATTAACTTTTCCTACATTCAAATGATACAGCGATTCCATTATCAATTTCTAAAATTTCTATATGAGTATAAAGTAACAATCAATCTCGGATATTATTCATATTGTACGTTTAATATATGTCATTTATCTGAATACATTGTTTCCATTATATGGAAAGTCGAGTGCATAGTAATGAACATTACATTAAACATTATATGTTATTAAAACAAGATTCCAACTAAAAGATAGGACATTGTGATATATTATAAATGTCGGTCGGACTCAATCTAACTTTTCACATGTTTCTGCATGTATAAAAAGGACTCAAGAGTTGTATGAAAAGCCTGAAAATAACCTATGTCGAGAGCAGGCAGCGTTCTATAAATATACGCAACTGGTCAGAGAATACGTCGAATCTATATTGCGAATTTAGGTTACGAGGAAACGTAGATATGTGATATTTCTATGCAGTATTAATCGATTGTTCTCATTCTGAGATTTCTGATCTAAATTAATATTCATTCAATTTTTTTCCTCTCACCTACATTAGATAATAAGAACAATAAGGACATGCTCTACGTACATTCGTAAAAAGACGCGATCGCAAATACCTTTTTTTATTCAAATCAATTAAAATGATAATTTACTCTTAAAATAAAATTATATCGTATATTACATAAATATGTATATATGTTTGTGTATCGTATAATATATTTCGTTAACTCTAGTCGAATACATATGTCAACTCAACTAAAGATATAGAATATTTCCTCAGTATATTACGATAGCAAATAAGAAACGACGTTACCCATGTGCTGCGTCTCGCACTTTCTTTCATCTATGTCTCACGTTTACTCTGACGAGTCACAAAGCGCAACATCCAATTTAACTTCACTGACAAATTTGTCCGAGGATCGGAGAAAACTGCCGTACTACTCGACCCTTTGAGACATGAACTCGAGATGCTTCTCTGTTCCTTGTATCGCTTGGCATTCGTTGAAGCAAACCGATTCTCTACGGGATCCAGACAGAGTAGAGAGCTCGCAGATCGAAATTCTAGTCGTGCATTCGATTATAGACAGCGAAATAATGTCCGTGAGGAAACGCAACGCGCGATTACTATGTGCAAGCATTTCCATCTTCTCTCTCAAAGGTCCAATTAAAATTACTTTGAGATCCGACGATCAATCCGCGCTATGTTTTAGTTTAAAACTTGATATCATCATCTCACATTGCCTTTTAATTCGAGGAACTTCCAGTACTGCTCGTCTTTTTTGTATATAAACTATCTCCTGCATACGCGTTATATGCAATTCACGCGCGCGAGAATAACGATATAGGTATGCATAGTGCGAGCTTGGAAAGGTAAGCGATGCAGCAGAGTGCAATTTGCAAAAGCTCGGCAACGTTCTAAAGCTTGTGTCCAAACGACTATGTATACACTCTAGTTATATGCACTCTCCGTACATACGTACATACATGGTATTAACTTAAAAAAATTGTATTTAAAAAAAGAAGTGAACGAGTAAAAGAAACGAATATTTATATATGTAGTAGCATATTCATATTGCTATCGTAAGATACATGCCACCGTATTAAAATCGTGTGGCGACTCAAGTTTAAACTGATATCTTAACTAATATTATTTCCTATGAAAATATCTAAATTTAAAGACGTATCTGAAAACGATCGTAATATTTCTTCCATGTATGGCTAACACGTGAAAAATTACATTGGGTTTTAACATTTGTAATAGATCACAGTGTATCATCTTTTAGTTGAAATCTTATTTTTATATAATGTCCATTATATTCTGCAAAACCGACTTTCCATTTAATGGAAACAACGTATTGAAAAAAATGACATATATTTAAATTGTAATATGAGACTGATATTTTTGCTTTAAAATAGTAAATTACTTTTAGAAAGAACCGCGCTGTGCATCGCTGTCTCAAATATTATAAAAAAAAGAAGAAATAAACCGCGAGTAAAAAGAACATGGATGTAATATATAAAAAATATCTATATATTTTATATTTCGTACATTGAACGTAATTAAATTTGCGCCCGTACCTATGTGACATTCTCTTCCTTTATACATGTACATATATCCAAAAACGATAGACTAACAAGCAATTGGGCAAAATCATCCAGATAGTTCTACGTTAAAGAAATTAGATTTGACTCAAACTATTAAAAAAAAAAACCGGTCTATTTACAACAATGACATTTTCGCGCGATCAACTGCCTTAATCGCTCGAACCATCCATTTCGCGGTAACTGCAGTTGACGCAGTCTAATATGTCACTCGAGATAAATGCACGGCGCGCTTTAATACGAACGTTGGAAAACATATGAGGGATTAAACAGTTAAACTGCCGTCTCCCGCAATCCCGGTTGTTATCCCGCCTGAAATGCGGGTATCAGTTGGCGTAGCAATTATAATGGACTTCCCCTTTGTAACGTATGGCACGAGACAAAGTTCTGCCACATGCATGGGTACATACACATCGTAGGTCATAAATATGCATCCTGCGCTCGTCGCTATGCGGTTAAGCGCCGGTCGCGTAACACGCGGTATCCCGGGGGTACGCGCAAAACACCGGATTTATCTACGATACGCGTGACGCACACGCAACTTTCTTTGCGTAAACTAATGCAGCTATATACTTAGCGCGCACGATTTCCCAGGCGGTGCCAGGCTGATAACCCCGGTAGAAGTAACACGAATTAAATCGCGATTCGCTTTGCGTTTAACCGAATGTTAATCTGACTGTACGTAATGCCTCGCGTGCACACCGATTTACTGTGAGCTCGAGTTTCACTCGATGCACGTATCGAACGCATAACCAGAGTCCAGGTACACGGCAGATTCAGTGCTGGCGACAGGGAATACGGCATACACCGATAAGAGAGAAAGCGAGATCACGAGAACGCACAATATTAATGTTGACATCCTAATTTCCATTCTAATGATTTTATCGATGCAAGGATTAATGTGATGGTCAGCTACGTAATCATCGAATAAATTAATTTCGCATTACTGCGAAAGCGCGCGGCACGCATTATCGCTTTGCGACCGCAGTTAATAATCTGGTGTTAGTGTCGAAAATTAAATGAGTGATCTGTGATCATGCATTTCGCTAGCTTGCTTCTAGATACCGAAATCATAGCGAAATGGCTATTTCTCATAAAATAAAATAAATTTGATAAACAATTTGATAAATAATTGAAAAATGACAAATAGAAATAAAGTTTGTATATTAAATATACTGCATTTGTATACTTTCTGTCTCTCTCTCTCTCTCTCTCTCTCCCTCCCTCTCTCTCTCTTTGTAGAACTTTATGATTATATCATTTGTAACAAATTGCATTGTTAATAATGTGATATTAAATAATTTTAAACAGTGCGAATAACATTTATTAATAAAATTATAAGTGTAGGTATTAAAGCACAGTTTACAATAAAAGCTGAGTTATTAAAGTAAAGCTTACAATAAAAGCTGTATTTGAGAGAGTGAAGAATTAATTTCTTATCTTGATCTCACTGAAGATGGCCCCAAATAAGGCCTGAAACATTCGAGCTTGTAATAGCAAGTTAAATATAATTTAAATCGTATTACTTTAAAAAATTGTTTGCACACTAGTATGTAGTATCGCGCCATATTCTCATTTACCTAATCTTTATTAATTTTAGCTTAAAAAAAAATATTGAAAAATATTTTTTTAAATAATATATGTATATTTTTTTTTTAATTCTACATATATGTTTTGAAAAATTCCACTTTACTAGACCATGACCGCTTTGATAAATGAAACTGAGTATGTGAAAAGCTTTCGTCAAATATACCGCATACCTATATTTCATTAAAATATGCACTGTGAGTAACATCGGTTTTTGTGTGGCGGGAATTGAGCAAGCTAGTACCAAATGGTACCATGATAGAGGACACTTTGGCGCAACGACATACCGAAATCGCCTATAAAGATTAACTATTGTCTCTTGGATGCAGACTAATCGAACGTTCGATGGCTGGCTGCGCATACGAATCGTCGAATATGAGTTTCTCGTCTATTCTGATGTCCCGATATGCAGCTTCGTGCACAGAAAGCCGGAGAAAAGCGGATGAAAAAGGGCGGAACGCGAAAAATGTCTTACTAGTGCATACACTAAAAATAATGAGATAAATGCAAGAAGTTAATTCTTTTTTTAAGAGGAAACTGTTATATTTAAAAACTGTAAGAATATGTTCAGATATCGCACTGAAAATATATGATACAAAAGTTATTTAAAACTTTCGTAGATATTTAAGATATTTAAAGAGAATTTAATAAAACAATAACATCAAAGAATAAACTATATGCAAATTAAGCTACTATATTTGCAATCGAAAGAATAATTCTCCGTCAAGAATAAATTTAATCAAGAATAAATTAAATTAAAAATTACAATAACATTTATCCATTTTATAATAACATTTATCCAATAAAACAAACCTAATAGTACTGAAAATTCACTAATTTTAACAGCGAGAAAACCGTTCACAAGAGTATATCACCGCGAGTTCGTCTACAGAGAAAAAGAAGTATCGCGTGCGTACAAGACATCATCAAACTAAGTTTACCCACGACTAAAGCCGCCGTTGTTCAGGACTCTCAACAATTCCCGACAAGCGCCAAGAACAACTCATATTTCTTCCCTGAAGCATTCCAGCCCGGTATCCTCTTGTTGTCCGGACCACGAGGTACCGGCTTTCAACGTACAAGATCAACTTCCCGGCTCCTCCTCACAAGAATATCTCACTGAATTCCACAAAAAAATGTTTATTCCCAATAGCTATATACTGGTTTTTTATCTTAATCGATACTTACATCAAAGATATTTTATAATAAAATCATAATCCTCCACTAAAGATTCTCGTACTTGTTTCGATGCACTTATTATCACTCCGAAAAGAAAGTAATCACGAATTCGGTGTAACAAAAACGATTGCGTCGTTTTATTGACGCTTTATCAGGAAAATACGTAACTGGTAACAACAGCAATCGAGACACGCGAAATGTTGAATTCGTCAAACGGCACGACGAAGGATATCTCATCCGTGATAAAAATCACGAATACACAGGCACACGCGAGATATGTATACGTTCGAGGCTGTTCCCGTCTTCTCTTTTCGCTAGGATTGACCCACTACTACCGCAGAATCTACTGCCCAGCAAATAGGAAGACGGAAGCCTTCATGGACTGTAACGCCGCTACCCCTTGATCGTCCGGGGTCGTACTGTGTTTTACCCCGTCGCCCCTTCTTTCGGCAACCCGGCCGCGCGAGAGTGTCTATGAAGCGCAAGCGCCGTTTCCACGCGCCAGCGAAAAGCTCGAGCGGGGGTTGCTCCCGCGGTCAATGTCAGCCAACATCCCTGACTCCGGTTCCTGACATCAAGATACAGCCACTTCGATGGTCCGTACCGACCCCTTTTTGGGGACCCACTACGTGTAATTCATAAAACGCTTGCTATATCTGTGCACGGAGAGAACGACCTTGTCTTCAATATTCGCGCAAACGATAATAATCCAATGTGTACATACGCAATATATACAGGGTACTCTGGAAATCTTGGTACAACCGGGGAGAAAGTGATTCCTCATGTAAAAATAAGTAATATCGAAAATGTAGAATAAAATTTTTTCGTACAGATCTCTGTTTAAAAAATCAAGCTTAATTCGTTATTCGAATACTCGTTAAGTACAGTGCACTTGACTAGTCACAATTTGCTTGATTCGCCCAACCTAATATTAACTTCTATGTCAGTCTAGATTTGACATAGTTTAAAATAATGCAATGATGTATTTCTTTTATTAATTGATAAATTGTTAAAAATATCTAAAGGGAAAAATTTTATTCTATATTTTCCACTTACTTTTACATGAAAAATCATCTTTTGATTTTATTACAATTTCCAGAACTATATATAACACACGAGACGTAACAAATTTTGTATTTATAAAGATTAATGTAACATTTACTTCCTCTTATCATAAATCTTAGACACTTCAAATCAAATATTTCAAATAAGATTTCAAAATACAATTTTAGTAGATGACTATCGTCAAATAGCTAACAGAAAAACTAATTAAGAAACTAATTTGATTGCAATTCACAAAATAATTGCAAACATTGACGCAGAAATACTATGTAGTTATCGAACAGATACATATTGTGTAGAAATAATCATATTAACGTGAATATAATGAAGAAGGCAGAAAGGCAGACGAGCTAGTTAATCAAAATGTATGTTTCTCCATCGAGGAGAAATTCGTGTAACCATTGTAGTCGCAAATGAACGAGCAATTAATCTCGAGATATCAAATTATTTCAGAGATCTAATGTTAACGTAATTAATTCCGTTTCCTAGACAAACCATTAAGCATTTATTCGGCAGACTATGGTAGATTCAATTTGCAAGTGCTTCCACCAGAAACGATCCTAGTGCAAAGTGCTTACAGTCGATTAACAACACTGACACTAGGCATTCCTCATTCGCTTTAATCTGGCAGAAACCTCCTGAATATTAATACATTAATGCTGAAAGTGCAACATAATTTACCTTTATCGATACTTCTACGTTCCTAATGCATTGTTACAAGCTACATCATATTACACTTTAACGAGAGAATACGCGCGATAATTTCGACCGTGTCAGTAACATTTATTCTCGATTCTATTTTCTATCGTAAAACAACATGCTGGTCTATGTCAAAATAGTGTCCAAATAGCTACTCAGACGCGCGTACGGTAAACCACTCCCGCTCATGAATACTAACGTAACACGAGATTTCGGCGACGGTATCTCTGGGGTTTCCGGTACAGCGCTACAAGGATCTCATGTGTAACAGAACACACCCTGACAGGACTATTATTGACGAGGTATTAACACATCGTGTACTACAAAATTTACACCTGATTGGTGATAACATGATGATTGCGTTTTTACTTTACATAGTAAATTCTTTGGAATGGAATATCACTCTAAAGAGTAAAAATTCTGCTAGTCTTGAAAAAAGAATAGCAGAATTTTAAATCTTTAAAAGTGATATTTCATATTTCACTCTTTAGAATGAGATTCCACCTAAAGAAGATTCCATTTAAAGACTACATTTGTAATCTATACAAATAATAAATACGCGGTTATTTGAGGAAACAACAAGGAATATTTGCCATCCTATACGTACGGCAAAGTTGTACTTTCAACAAGTAACATACGTCAATGGAAAATGCTCGGTTTGTTGGCAGCTACATTTGCAAAGCAAAATGGGGATATTGCGAAAGCTCATACAAATGTATTGCTGGAATAGCGAACAAAACTGGACAGTCCTATACAAAAGCGTATATACTAAAAATACGTATTTTTTCGATATTCCGATGACTGTATTCCTTCCAAATGTATAATTTTACACAGGAACTTATATTAAAGTCAATCACGATATTACAGGATGATATTACTTTCACAGTTCATAAAACATGCCGGAAATTACTGACCTTTGCATTTATAATAAAACGCCAAACATGATTATTGTTATTTCTTCTTTTTTTTATAAATATCAATAAATTAATAAGACAAAAACAAAGCTACATATAAAAATAATTCTTAATTCATATAATAGTTCTTTTATTTACGTTTAGTATTAATTATAATATATTAAATGTAAGTACCGACTTTTTACTCTTTAATAATATAATTTTATTGTTTTATCTGAGTATACATATAACACACATTATTCAATAAATTCCATTCCGAAAAATGCAATAGATGCTAGAAAGAATCTTTCATTACATTTCTTTCAGCATGTTTCACAGAATGAAAAAGTTAATGGAATGAGTGATTGGTTGTTCTAAATTAAACTACATATCAGTACGTATAGATATCTGTAAAAATATAGTTGTATTTTTTCTTCGTCAGTTTTGATTGAAAATTTAATTGAAACGAGTGTCAATTGATACATAGATGTATCGAGTGCACACACTATCTAAAACTTGCAATACTTCAAGCGACATAACTCATAACCGAGTTACGTCTAAAATAAATTTTATAAACATAGGTGGAAAAAATAAATAATCACAATAATAATTATGTTAATAATTTAAATGTGAATATAAAGCCAAAGATTAATTTACTGCAACTGGCGTAAGTGCACTTCATAAAGAAAACACTGAAAGACTCATCAGATAATTTATGTTAAACTATTGTAAAAAGTATAATTCTTAATTTAATTATCATAATTGTTTAAATGTTACACCTTGTCTTCAACAGATTTTACAGATGATTCACAAAATGAGATTGCTATAATTTAACAAAACCTATCTCGCTAATCAAAGAATAAACGTTATATACATATAAAGATATAAATTAGATAAGTATCCCAATTATGATAAGTATCCCAAAATGTTAATACTTCAATCAGAGAACAAAAGATCATAGTTTTTGCTTGTATACCAAGATTTCGCCGTGAGCGTTACTAATCCTTTTTTTTTTTCTATCCGAGACTTTTGTTTCACAGGTTAGCGATAATGCGATTTTTCTCGGATTTCTTCGGATTTCGCACGCGCCAACGAAAGAAAGAAAGACACAGCAGGAAGAAGCGAGAAAGAGGATGTGGTGGTAGCATGTGGAAAGGCGCCAACAATGGAACGCACGATTTACGATGTGTCCCCGGGGAACACACTGATTTCAAATGTTTCTCACCGATCCTCCTACCTCCACCTCCGTCTACCGTGGTCATGGCGATATCGTACGAGAACACTTTTCGCCGCGAGGATAGTGCGGCTTGCAGGCACGAGTGTTCGGAAGCCGATGTTAACCCACGGTGGCTTGCTGCTATGGATATATGGAATACCACAGATGCAGTCGGTCGGCTCCATCGAGAATAAACTCGAGCAAAATCGATCGATATCGCGGCAGAATTCGCAAGAATTCTTTAGACGAACGAGCTCTAATAATACTTTTCTCGCTCAACTGTCTTCTTGGAAATATTCTTAGGAAAAGCATAAAAACTGATTTATTTTTAACGAGCTAATTAAATTGGCCCAATAAAATATGTTACTGACATATTGAACAAAATTGATTTCTCTGCTGAAAAGCTATAAATATCTTTCAGTACATCAGCTTTATTAGGAATAGATTTCAAATTTATCGGGAACTAGTATATATAATTAATGTTTATATCTTTCAATATATTGATTAATTTATATATTTATTTTGCTGCTCGCAACTTCTAAGCTTACCAAACAGATTGTGTTTGCGCGTATAAGTATCGACTTTGATTATTAACTTAGAAGCTGCGAACAAATACATAAATTAATGTCAATACGCGTTAAAAGATATAATTCCTAATGAAACTAATGAATTAAAAGATATCTAATAATTTTTTACGCAGAAAAATCGATTTTGTTAACACATTTTATGGAGTCAATTTAATTAACTTGCTATAAAATACATCAGTCTCTATAATTTTGTCTAAGAATCGTCTCGATTTAAGGATGCTTCAGATCGCAAAATACATACTTTTCAAGATTCTTAAGATGTTAGAACAACACTAACTACATATGTATATAACAACATTCTCTATGCAAAAAGAAAACGAAAAAAACCTACAAAAATTATGCGAATCGTAAAAACTACAAACTGTTGCAATAAAATTGCACAGCAATTTCTTGGAGATTTTATATTACAATCATAAGATAAAGAACGAATAAAAAATTGAAAAAGAAAGAGACAGCAGCAAGTTTTGAACAAAAAAGAAACTGGTGACGATATAAATTTGTATGGATAGAAAATTGATCATTGACCGAAGGACAGTCTTTTTTTTCGCTTGATTCAAATCTCAACCAGCGCTCATAAGTCGAGCTTTCCACCGCGATAAATTCACACAGCGCACCTGCTACCATTCGTAACACCCTCACGCATTCATTCTCAGTAGCGGTGGCGAACGAGAAAGGGTGCCATTCGCGAAAGAGGGTGATGCAGGGTAAAAGGCAGGATGTCAATGAAAGGCAGGGATTTTTCAATATCCTATTCTTCGCACCGCTATAAGAGCAAGAGACCGGAGTGCATCATCGTTCCTCAGAATCGCGTGCAAACCAAGCGAATTGCAAAGAAGACGACACATACACACACATATGCCAAGCATCGTAAATGAATAAGATCACATATATCACACGTTCCTTTAAGCAAAGTTGCTGCTCGAATTTCATACTTTTACGATCTAAAATAAAAGCGTCACTCGATAGAAAAAATAATTTTGCGCTATTAAAATCTCCGCTTCGATTCAGCTGCAGATTGCTTTTAACGTGAATCGCCGATGCCAGCAAATGGCTTTCATCCACGCGAATAAAACGACTGTCAATCTCACGCGATCTATACCCAAGGCTCTGGCAAACGCAAACGGTAAAGCAAATGGGTGGTTGGAATTTTTTCGATATCCCATTTCCACGGCAGCAAGATGGCCAACGAGAAACAAATTGCCTAACCAATAACCGCAAAGATACGATAAATATTCTTCATCGAGCTGTGTTTACTATCTTATACTTGTGCTCCTTGAAATATGCTTACTTGAAAAAATAGGTATATGAGTTAGAGCATGACCACAATTATACATAATTACAGGCATTACAGCAGTTAAATATAACAAATATCAATAAAAAATTATATCCATAGAAAGTTATATTTTTTTGCAACAATATAAATATCAATAATCAAAATTGCTTTAATTTTAAATATGAATGGTACGCACTGACTGTTATACTAAAAAAAAATAATCAATTATTGAAAGTGATATAACAAAAAAAAAGAAACAATTTCTGTGACACATTTTATCAAGTATTTTTAAACTTTCTCTATTATTCAACTTCTTATAATCTAGATATTTTTATTAATTATTTAAATGACAGGTTAAATTCAAAAAACTTCTCATTAATTATATAGAAAATTGATTTGTCATTTTTCCATAGAAATTATTTGAAAAATAAAAGGACCAAAAAAGAAATAAAACGTTATAACAATGATTTAAATAAACACGTGAGACGCAAATACTTAACGATACAAATCATTTATAGCGACATTTATGTTTTCTTAATATTTTCTTAAATAGCATTAATGCTTTTCAGAGATATCCGCTTTCGTATTTCATTATTATTTCTTCATTCAAGTTCTCTCACAGATTATTTCCTATGTCCAAATTTCGCAGATCAATTCATATAGTATTACCGAGTTTCAGATATTACTGCAAGACAAATTATGCAAAGTCACTCCTCTGCGTGCTCCTGTCGTATCCTTCGGCATTGCCCTGCACTCGCCCCATTTGCCATTAATCTTGTCCATTGTTCCCTTCCCGTGCGAAACTACGGATTCTAGCCGTCGCATATTATTCCCCCGTACCTCGCACTCCTTTGACCTCCTCACCTCGCGCAGTTTCTCGTTCTGAAGTTTCGCAGAAGATGATCGCATCGTCACGACGAAAAGAAAACGAGAACATGAGAAAGGAAACTCGCAGACTTGTGTGCTTTTACATTTACCACGTGCAACGCGCCATTACACGCACGTACGCGTGATATTTCGTAATCAAATATATCTACTATAAACGCAATGTACATAAGCAAAATACACACTGAACTCGATATAAAGTCTTAAAATATAGAGAAAAGAGAGGAACATGGAAAACGAATATGATTATATAGTGTACATTGATGTCGATGGCTATAAAAGAATCATAAAAATTGAAAAACCAAGATGAGAGAAGACAGAACAAAAAGAAAAAATATTAAATATTCAATATATTCTTTAACAAAAAAATATCAGAAATATTCCACGCAGCATGCATATCAAAATCGAGACATAAGAATATATCATTAAAATGTCTTACATTTCGATTTGCTGTCTGAGACATTTGTAGATGTTTATTTAGAGATTGTATGTATGTTTTATTAAATTTTAGACGGAAAAAAAAACGATT
>NW_017305885.1:1843847-1860295 GCF_001594115.1 Trachymyrmex septentrionalis
TTTTAGACGGAAAAAAAACGATTATCCTGAATTTAAAAATTAAATAAGTAGATACAAATCTAAAACTATCTTTGTTTAATTATCAAAATAATTATGTAAAACATTCAAGCATAATGAGCAATGCTTGCAAATAGTTTTTTGCATTCTAGCAACCAATTTAAACATTTTACATAATTATTTCGATAGTTCAACAAAATTATTTTCAGATCTGTATCTGAATCTATATATCTAGCTAAATTTGTAGATACTTCAGCAAAATTGTTTTTTCCGTGCTTGTGCAAAATATATACTTATATTTTTTTCTAAATTGTGTATCATAAAATATTCATATTTCTTGAAAAAAAAAAAAGAAAATTACATATTTAATGATTACAATTTTTATCTCATTTTTGTTTGTTTTCTCATGCTTCTGTCTGCACAAAAACAAGTGCTGAGAAAGACTTGATTATAATCCTTAGCAAACTATAATGCTTAATGCTTAATCGAGCATGACAAAAACCAAGCCTCCATATAAATCGCGCAATAAAAAAAATAAACTTTATAAAACTGTTTCTTAACTGTGAAGTAAACAATGCACAAATAACTGAAATTTTTAAAAGGAAAGTCTGTTGTGCTATTGAAGGAGAAAATTTACTAACAATGCTCGAATAAGTAGTAACCCGTGCCACAAAGTTTCGTGTTGAAGTAATCGCGTGCGGATGAAATCAAAGTTTATTGAGCTCAAACCTCGTTGTTCCTCTTCGGAAAGTATTCTTTTTCATCCCGAAAACTCAACTAGAGAAGTTCTCCCTACGGACATGACCGTCTCGAATTCATTACGCTGCTGGCCAGAACGAAAGGAGAAATGAGCACGAAAGCGCAGCTACGATGAAAAGGAAGTGAAACGAAGGGATGGAAAAAGAGTGAAGCGAAGATCGGAATAAATTTGTACGAAATTCGATAATTAAACGATAAAATCAAATACAAAGGCTTGGCAGGACATTATTACAATAAAAGAATCAGCTACACCTGCGTAACGTAATGAATTTCTTCTGATCAATAAGATCAGCTATCTTACTAAAGTTATACTGTCACGTGATAGCGACATTAACGTAGATATTATAATGATATCATAATTATCAAAAGTATAGTCTTTATAATGAGGGACAGTCACATCTAAAAGTAATATCATACCGTTAGGTTGAAATACTTTCATGAAAAAGTACAAAAAGACTTATGATACATTTGTTAGCACTAAACTTTTTTGGGAGATTAGGTTTCAGCACGTTGATCGAATTAAAAGCTTTGTGGATAAAATAAAGATCATGCAGAAACACGCAAGAACAAATTTAACTTTAAATATTCCATTTCCAACACGAAAGAAAACTATAAAAAGACCATCTTATTCAGCATGCTACACCGACTCCGGTTTATTTGAAATTTCTACAAAGCCTCTGTTTTAGCAGTAAATGTGTGTACGTTGTGTAGAAGACAATAATAATGCTTAAACACAGCACCAAAGTTGACTGAATCTTCGTCCTCTATGGGCTTCATTTCCTGAATTGTCCCAAAGGAAATATTCAAACAGAAACAGAAGAGTAGTAAGTACCATAATACTACAAGTTATAAATATGTATAATTTGTATCATGCTTTGTCTTATAAAATTATTATGTCCAACAAGTTTCAATATGTATTATAAATGTATTATAAATATATGTAAGATAAATAAATTAAAATATAGAAATATATATAATATTTCGCAAATTTCTTCAACTAAGCACACAAATAATAAATCTTCTAATTTCATTTAATTTCAAGCATTACTTTTGAATATTTTGATAACAAAAATTAAAACATAAAGAAGTTAGTGTGCAGTCTTATTATCACAAAGTTAAAATTATCTTTAAATTTCTTTAAATACTTGTAAATAAAAATTTAATTAAAAATAATAACATATACATAACTCTTATTTGCTCAATAGAGCTTTCCTTTATTTCTAATTTATCTTCCATATACATTATTTGCACAAGATTAACTAATGGATTGCAACATTATATATAATCTTAGGAACACATTGTACTACAAATGCAAGCGATAACAAGTGAAGTCTGAGCAAAGGAAATTCACGATCTCGACTACGCAAAACAGTACACGCTAGTTTGTTAACTACTATATACGTAGTAGCCCACATCGTGGCCTCACTGTGAAAACAGTAATCAAACTTCGGCTCGTGCAGGTCGAGCAACCCCAACGCGGCTTCGCGTATGCTTAAGAGGCTGCTACCCTCTGCATCAGCAATCTCTGGTTACATTTCCCGCATGCCGACCACTTCCATGTGTTTTCTTTCATGTGAAACTACCAATTGTGCTAATTCGACGGGAACATTCACATTTAAATACATCAAATTAAATCAACAAAGATATAGATATGTGTGTCTAATAACCAAAGATATCATATTAATATGCCTTACAAGCTTACTAATATATGTTTGTCTGAATATATGTTTAAAACAATTCATTTGTAGTATATTTGTAAAAAGAATCTCATGACATGCAAAAATGGAATCAATGCTGCAAGTTCGCTCAGCGATGGCAAAGCCAGAGTTAGCTTCTGTAACGGCCCTTGCGGAGGTCCCTCGTATTTCCTCCCTCCCGTCGCCGCATTAGTAAACTGCCTGCTTCCTCTGCACCACGGCCACTAACTGTTACCCCGTCTTAATGGACCGTTTACCTCGACCGACCGACTAGACGACCCATCGCCGTCAGATTACAAGCTTGACCGCCGTCGCTACCATTTGCTTAGACTGACTCTCTCTCCTAACATACTACCTCGGACAAGAGACTTGATGGCTAGTATCATAATGAATGCAACTCAAACAGTTACGATGAAGTCAGAACTTGTATTGTTCAGGTGCTGTCTCTACATTATGATATTAGCGCGAGCACGAGAAATTCGATAATGTATCGTAATATCACACTAAAGATGGACAGAAATGCATTACTTTAACTTCCTCTCCTAGTGAAATCGAGTTCTGACATGTAACATGACAAATTGAGAAAGAGTATGTAGTAATTCCATTATCGAACTGAAGATAGATCGAATTATTATTCCCACATGTACTGTAGCAAAAAGTATTAGTGTTAAAGTGTCAAGAAAGCAATTATGAATATAATTTATTTATTATTGTCTATTTTTGTTTTATTTTTAAATTTTGCAAAACATTTATTTGTCTCATAATCTTTATATATATCCAAGATATTGAAAATTCGATATAAAAGTTAAAGATATAAAAGTTTTAAACATTCGTAACATAAAAAAGCATGATATATTGTTGCGCGTAATGTAAAAATTATTATGCAAATAATGTAACAGAAAAATAGAGGATATAATACCATAAGGTTAATGTCAGTGAACAAGAAAGATGTAAGAGGCAAACGATGCTTCGCCATACGATATTATATCAGAATTTATGAAAAAAAAGGAAGTAAACGCGTCGCCGCTTGTGAAATGAGGTACGATAAAAGCGGAGCAGCCGAACCATTTTTGGCCGCCACCCTCTATTTAAACAAGAACAAAGGAAATTTGTCGGCGCAGACGCTGTCATCGAACGACGCGTATAAACTCGAATCGATGTATATGTTGAAAATAGATAATGTCAAGCAGTATTTTAGCTACCTCTTTTAACACGGGTCGATGTAAGATATTTTCTCCCTGGCTCTATGTGTGTGGCTTCCCTTCGTAGAGGCACAGAAGCATGTTGTAATTTAATTTACAATAACGTTATAACTTGCAAAATTCGATTATCGATATTACGGCAAACATTTCAGTCGCTATCGTATGAACTTTTTTTCTTATAAAACTATTGTTTCGTATACTTCAAGATCTTGGGAAAAATTCAAGGTTCTTTTTAGAATGTAAATCTTCCAAAGCCAGAAGAAATCATATTCCTCTTGCACTATTTTTCAACGTTGATACCAATTTTATTTGTAATGTAAAAAATATTACAAAAAAAAAGTAATCATCAAAAAAAGGTTATCTCTCGTTTTATATAATAAATTTGAATTTTTTTTGTATACTTCAAAAATTCTCACTTCAAAAAGTTTATTATTTATTTACTATAAAATTTATGAAATTACGAGCGATAAAATAAGCTTACAAGAGCACAGAGGAAGGATAGTTTAATACGGAAATATTAATTTTGACAGTGGGTGAACACTCGTTCAATCACATTATTATGTCGTATAATCGATATCATTGATATGAAATAAATCGCTTCGTCGATATTTCATTTAATGGCAAGCAGTTAGCAATTGATATCATCGTTATAATATAAATCGTTTGATGAAAAGTGATAGCCATGAATAAATTGACGCATATATTTTTAGGAGTGAATACAAAGCTGCTCCATATTCCAAGCTGTGAAGGCATCACGATCTATTGTTCACGATGAATCAACCAGGAAAAAGAATAAAATTGTGGGAGCATTACCATCATTGATGTTACATTAATGAGGAGACTCGTATTATTTATCAAACACATAACGATCTTTTAATGGATTTCTGACAAAACAGGTAAATGGAAAAAAAATGAAACAAATGTTATCCACATTAAATAAGTATGTACGAATAAATACATATGTATCAAAATGGAATTTCTCATTAACAATGAAAACAGATACTCTGTCATATAAAACTTTGAAATAAAAAATAAAGATAGTAATTAAATAAATAATTATAATTATTGGCAATACGTGCTATTGAGTAATAATGATAATCGCTTTAAATTATAAAGTAAAAATGATTAACACACTTCTGTTAAAAATCATATTTCGATATTGTTTCGTACACACGTAACACTTGACGAAAATGAAATATAATTAATTATTCGGATTATACTTTTCTCAATCAATAATCTCATATGCACGATGCAATTTGACAAAGATACTCAATGAAGAAAAGGGTAGAAACGATATTTTTCTATCTCTAGATTGCCATTTGCCAAGCATTCTTCAGACATTATCCGAATCCTTATGCGATTCACGTTTTATCGGAGAATATCCTGTATCGAGAAGTCGGCGGCACAAATCTCTTCAGCACAAGTATTTTTTTGCGAAAGAGTTACCGCTTCGTTACCAAAACGGATTCGGAAACTAACGAACGTAGTTTTTCCGTATGTATTGCTTCGTGAAATATTCTTTCTACAAGCAATCTTAATACTTCTACTTCATATATGTAAATTCAACAACTACAATTTGAAATTAAATTTCATGTAAATTTATGAGCAGTACCGACTGTAACTTAAGAATGTAATACGTACGAAAGTTATTCCAAGTAAAAAAAAGAAAGTGTATATCTTATCAAGAAGTGCATGAATAATTTAAGCAATACTTACATGTATACAGTTTTACATCAACTCATTTATTGTAGATAATTCGATAAAATTATAAAATGTAAATTTTTTTTATTTTACTATTACGAAGAAACGTAAAATATTTCTGATTACATTACATTTGTTTTCAAACTTTTTAATCCTTGTGAGAATATTATCTTCGTTTATTTTATTTTAATATATTGTAAATTATTATATTATAAATCAAAATTGATACAAGCTTTCTTTACCAAATCAGGAATAATTTTGTTATAGAATAATCTTTCGTGTGGATAGATGTTGACAGAACTATTAGACTACGTTTCGCATTTTCCGCACTTCTAACATCAGAATCCAAGATAATTGACGCAGATATTAGGAACCTTGCAACCAAAAATATGCATATTTTAAAATTTGTAAGGTACAAGATATAACTTTCTTTGACTTCTTGATCGATTGGTGCTTTTATCGTTGCCACATCAAGCATCCATCTCAAGGCAGCAACAAAAATACATTTGAAGATAAACTATTTGGAATAAATTTATGAGCGAATTTAAGTACTAATCCTCGTGAAAAACATTGTCGATCAATTCGCGATAGATTAGTCTCGTTAAGAGGGAACCTCGATCATAGAAAATTAGTAGTCATCACAGAAACGACCGAATATATACCCAATCGCGGCGATCCCGATAAAACTCTGATGACTCATCGTGCCAACGTCCAATCGCCTTTCAATTGCGATCTCACGGGTCGAATAATCAGGGGAGTCTGTTATGCACGAACAATCAAGAACAGTATAGATAAAGAAGGAAAAAAAAAGAAAAAAAACATTGCAAATTTTGCACTTGTCTTGAAAGCAGTCAAAACTAATCGTCGATATATAAAAGTTATAAACGAGTGAATTGTAAGACGATTTTGCTGCGTAAAAATTTCTTTATGTGCTCGCGCAACAGAATGAAAGGTTTTCAAGAAAGCCAAGAACCATCGGTTGACTTCATAATGCAACTGTATGTAATTTATGGGTTGCTATACTTTCTCGTCCTTGTGTTCGACTATTTTTTATGGACGAGTAAAAATATTGGCTTCCCCCTTTTCAGAATTTCGTCAATAAATTACGCGGCTACATGATAAACAGCTGCAAACTTTGAACTTCCTATGTATTTCTATCGAAACATAATTTTACAATAATTATCTGTCTCGCGATGATGGAGATACTCATTGTCATTTAAATAAATTATTAACTAATGTACTTCTTGACTTATTAATTTTACCATAAAAGAATCTGATATAGAATTTTATAATATTGCAGTATAAATAACCATGTCGTAAATAAAACTCTGTTGTGTCAACGTCAGACCTACAAATTCCGTAAACTACGTTCCCTCGGCTACGTTTTTCAGGTTGTATCCGATTTGCGCAATGTATGCGGGAGCACCGCGAATTATTCATAAAGTTCCTTTTGACGCTTGAATGAAATATAGTGCAGCACAAATATTACAGCACGAGTACGTATCTCATCTATTTAGCATAACTTTCAAAATCTACGGTAAAATATATTTACTGCAAGAAATTAAATCGTTAAAGAAAATTACGTTAACTTGTGTAAGAGGAGGACACTCATTTACATCTCAATTAAATTGATTATGTCAAGCACGATTGAATCAACAGTAACCTCAAATAAATATCGTTGAAATTTAAAAAAAAAACTTGAAAACAAAATTTGCAAATTTTAGTAAAGCTTAAAGCGTCAAGACGTTCTCTCCCCCCCCCCCTCTTTCTCTCTCTTTCTCTCTCAACCTGTATAAATACTTCTAAAAAGAATTTATTATTATATTATGATATATTTTATAATTATTATCCATGATATCAATATGTAACGTATAAAAACTCATATAATAAAATACAATGATCTGTTTATATAAAAATCAAAATGAGATAATTTAAACAATTAGAAAAAAAAAACATTGGAAGAGAAAAGAGATCGAAATAGAATAGAGAATATAACGTATAGAAAAGAGAACTAGAAGACTCACTAGAGCAACAGTTCAAACGCAGTTGAGACGTCGCAAGAATCTATACCCTCTATCTCAACCTAGATGAAAAACCTTATTTCTGTGTCCAATTGAATCATCCCTCCTCTGAGAGTGCAGAATGCGATCGAGAATGGAATGGAGATGGGATATATCTAGCTTTTACGTGAGATGCAGCCATATAGCCGACTGAGCCGATAAAAAGAACGTCACGTCATATATCATTCGACAACTATGCGATATGCATTCATTCCCATGCTTTAGTATAGATATATTGATTAATTACTTCAAAGTATAATGAATATACTGCAGCTGTTCGTATATTTAACGTTCAAATATTTATTTATTCAGAGATATTTATTTATTAAATATTAATATGCCGCGAGAATTTACGCCTGAAAATTTTGGCTATTTTAATGAAATTCTTAAACAAATTATGAAAAATATATATCAATCTGCCAAAAATTATATTTTTTGCGTTCCAAAAATTATTTCACTCGCTTATCTAATCACAATCAATGTGTGTCACGTCATAAATAATTTTTCGTAGGCGAAATCAATACAAAGGTCATAGGAAACAAAACTCGTAAAGCGTGTCTCTTGACGATGCAATAAAACTTCACAGTTAACTTCTATCTTATCAGTTCGTGCTACCTTTCTATTCTGTCGTGTACGTGAACGGAAAATAATATAATACTATTCACCACTCGTATGTTCATGTATGCGTCGTACTGTGATAGTATAGGAATCACACATATATACATTTCTGCACATGTATTATACATATGTATCCAGAAAGTCATTTGTCTATCTTCTAATCATGTCTTTTGATCACAAAGCAGATAATATGTACATTATGTCTAACTTCGCGAATATGCTTCTACATTTCAATACGCTGTTATAATACTGTTACAAGATCATAGAATAAAGAATAGCCATAAGATAGAATAAACTCAGGTGAGATGGCATACAGAAAAGATGGCCATAGGCTTTTAGAATTACTAAAAAAATATATATTTAGCAATTATTAGAGAAATTACAGACTACGACCATTTTTTCTATGGCCACAATACCCGAGAAAGTTTATTCTATTTTTTCTTATTTTATATTGTCATTTTTTGTTAACAAAAATTCTGACTCAAGCAGATACAAGAATACTAAATTTAGAGAGAAATGTGCCAAAGAGAAAATACTTGTTCACTTAATTAAAATCGATAAAGAAAATGGTAAGAGAGAAAAAGTATGTATCAGCAAAAGAAAAACGCGAAAGGAAAATAATTCTTTTAAAGAAAAAAGACGAAGAATGATCCAGACGCGATCGTCTGTAATAATAAGCGACATTTAATAAGTCGCAAAATATTCAAGTCTCCCGGTGTTAATAAACGCGCTATAAATAAATGGAATTAATATTTCCGTTCAAGTGGCTAAACGTGGAATGAGTTTCTCGTACTCAAGAATTCATGGTGTGCTGAACGTGCAATTCGACGAGAGAGGATTTCGCCCGTCCGATAGAGAACCGACGATGAGAAATAATAGAGGGTCAGCTGCGCGCAGCGGGGATGTCATCAGCAGTCGCGGCATAAAAAGCTACCTCTCCTATACAACATCGTCGTGCAATTAGCACAGCGTCAAAAGAGTCAAACCCGACGCGCGACACAACAGCTTCCAATATTTCTCATTTGTCCTTCTGAGTTATACACACCGGAAAATTTTTATTTATTTAATACGACGTATAGTAAACCTGACGCGATCTCAGACGCGAGTATCGATTTTGTAACTAACCAGATAGCGAATAGTGACCTACCGAAATGCAAAAATAATCATGCAAAAATAGAAACTTTGCGAAAATGCTCGTCTCTTTACGTTTATGGATAGCGAATTTTGGAAAAGCTAAAAAATCGATAGTCTTTCATTTATCACGATATTCCAATCATATGCAATGACTCACGAAACTGATCAAATGTATTGCACAACAATTATCTATGAATGTTCACGACTGACAAGTCGTACTTGAAGAAAGTAATCAACAAAAACAGTTTTTTAATATCAATATAACATAAGCGCAAAAAATATCTATGATCACTAACATTTTTCATGGATATTTTCTTTAAAGATACCAGAAAGTTGACCGGTTATCGCTGTGTCTTTATGCATTACCAACGTTTCGTGAACGGTAAACCTTGCCCTGATGAAGCGAACAAGATTCACGAAACGTTGGCATTAGCAATGGACACGGCGATAATCAATAAACCTTCTGGTATCTATGATCTCTTCATTATAGACATTTTCGTTCATGAATTTTCAAATGAAATTCCTAGGAATCATACAATTTCATCAATTTTATGGATTATTATATATTATCCTATTATTGCATTAATTTTTTTTAATTTATATATTATAATTTATATATTATAATTTATATATTGCTTTAAAAAATTTTTAAAAAACAGATCTTACAAAGATATGTATAATGGATTAAAAAATTGGACTTTTTATTATAAAAAGTGATTTACATTTATCAAAAATATAATTAAAAACTCGATAATAAAAAGAGAGAAATCAATGCAAAAACGTAAATGTGCGACCTATTTCATTGATAAGAATTAAATAAATGCGCATTTGATTTACACACAATTTCCACCGAATATTATTTAAAACAGTTTTTTATAGAATTAATGTAATTCTCACTGTTGCCATCATGGATTATAATGAATTCAGTTAATCAGCATGAATACGACTAATCGGCAACGTGAATGAAGCTAATCCGCCTCAATACGACGAAATATCCGACGAAATATCCGATTTCGCGAAAGCTCACGATCCTAATCCTACTTCACCGTAAATACAATCTACACCCGAATGAAATACATGTCGCACTTCATATGTATCGCTTTTATCAACTGTGCATCAGTATCTGTTAACTAGCCACATAATGTTACGGTCCATTGTAGAAGAAATGTATGTACATCCCTTTCGATCTTCCCTTTCAAGTTTCATTTTTAATGGAAATTGTAATGGTCACTCAATATCGTATGATAAGCAAAACCAATTTTCTTCTAATAATAATATACGGTATTTTTGACGAGTAAATTTTCTGTTAGAAATAATATAAATAAAAAGATAGCATTTTTTTCTTTAGATGTCTTACGATTATTTCAGGAGCCAATAATAATTCGCTGAAAAGCGATACTTGCGATTAATGCTCAACAAATTGTAATACAGTTTAAAATTATTTTAAACATATCTTTTATATAAAATAATATACATAATTTTCGTCTTTATACATATATAATATTTGCATAAACATACTTTATTTCTATAAATATTTAATCGACTAAATCACACGAAATGGACATTGAAATATTTTCGACATCCTTCTGCAATTGAAATGGGTAAATTCTATTACTCTCGAGCAGAGAGAAAACAGGAGAGATAGACAGGAAGAGAAAAAAATGAAGGGAGACAGAGAGAGAAGAGAAAGAGAGAGCGAGTTTGAGGCATTGAGCAAAATGTGCGGATTCAGTCGGCGGATGTTACGCGTTTGCGGTAATACCGACGAAGAATGGATCTATAAGCGTGGTCTCGCAAAGATATGAGAAGGGTAGCGCGAACTGACGGCCCATCCACTCCGTGAGCTCTTCGGGGAGCCATAAAAAAGCTACCCACGTAGATTTTCTCACTGATCGATTATTTGCAAGAGGGGGATCGCTCCACGGCTCGACAAACTCTAACTTCCGGGATTTTGCATCCGCAAATTCTCACACGTGCTCATGATGCGGCGTAACAAGCTTGAGGTTAATCTTCCGTTTGGCATGATTATTGTAGTAAAAATAGTTCGTGCATCTACTTCTAAATTCGTTTTCCTTTAATCAAGAATTAATTATCGAAAAAAAAATAGCATATTGTTTTAAGTTATTCACGACTAAGAGAAAAAGATAGACCATCTATTTATCCATGATTATTACTGTTCTACATAATTTACGTCAGTTGTCAATAAGTGTTGTATAATTATATATTTCGTCAGATAAAAATTTACATTTTTTATAAGATTCAAAACTATGTAATCTTTAACATACAATTATATTTTTATGAAAATCTATAGTTATCAATTTTATCAAGATCATCTTTTTTACTACAATTCAATTACCGATAAATTCCCTTGTTAATTATTTCGAGATTAGAAGCAGTTCTGATTACCTAAAGTACGAATAAAGTACAGGCACCAAAGTACGAGGTAATTAACTATTAACTATTAACTATGTCACAATATCCCTCAAATTGTAGTTAGTCTGTAACCACTTTAGAAAGAAATCGTTTTTCATAAAAGCCGAAATCTTAAAAATATACAAAAGAATATATGCAATATGTGTCATGTATGTAAAATGTGTCGCGTAAAAAGAGGATGTTAAAAAAAGATCGACTTGTCCAAAAAAATGTAAGTAAAAAAATATTTTTTGCAGATTTGGATCTCTTAAATATATGAAGTTATTAAAAAGTTCAAGGCGTTTGAGGAATACCTCAAAAATTGAGCACACCATTAAAATTTGAATAAATATATTATGTTTATAAATATACCATGTTTTCCCCCAAGTGCTATAAGCTTTTTAATAGTTTTATCGTATTCAGAAAGTCAAAATCTACAAGAAACGTTCCTTCTTTTACTACCGGCAAAAAAATATTATTTCTTTTACTGTCAGCAAAAATCGACCCTTTTTTAGTTGCGTCAAAATAGTTGAGTTTATTGTTAACTAAATAAAACACGTTAAACCATTACAAAAATATAAGATAAAAAAGAAATATATTTTATGAAGTATACCTCTATGAAAAGTACATAAAAATATATGACGAGTATAAAAAAATCCCACAATATTTAATTTAAATTTTCGCTATAAATACGTAAATTTTTATTATATGTATAGGTATACACATTTTCGTCATAAATCATTTTTTTTTACATTTGGTAATTTTATTAATACTTTTTTTATAAGGCAAAGTTTATTTCGATCTTATAAATATTATACAATAAGGCTAATCTCTTTCACGTGCGCTTTGCGCTTCAATACTGTCCGTTTACCTCTGATACGCTTTACTACGCGACCAGGTCATGTTGATTTCGGTTTACATGGAAATTCGCCCGATCTGCGTAAAATAATTTTTTACACCGGCGGTAGCCCGGAATCAGAATAGACGGATTATACCTTGGAGTGGTTGCGTCAATTAAGGGATAATCACGCGGTATTAAACGTATGTGTCGTGAGGTGTACGCATGCATCACATACACACACGTGTCCCCACACATGAGCGGACTTCGTCGCGGTTACGACAAACTTGTGTCGGACAAAGTCCAATTCTATCTCGGTACGTTAACGTTACCGAGGGTTGAAAGAGGGTGAGAGCGGCGCGGGGGAGAACAGTGAAAACGCGGTGAACAAGAGAAATGGGCGACGGCAACGCTTGAGCTATCTTCCGTCTGGCAATGTTCTACCACGACTACATTAGCCGGCTTATCCGCTCATTATGTGGACCGACGATCGCATCCCCGCACCACCGCCAAATCCACGCCCGTTCCTCCCCTCATCAGGGATTAAGAGATGCCTTACTTCCTGAGGTTTTCGCGGTGATATCAATGTCGAATGGAACAAGTTACGGGACAGCGAAATCATGTGTCGTGATTTATTAAGCGTTGAAATTATTAATAAGCGAAAAATGGAATCGCTGACAATTTAATAATAGAAGTGCTCTGTTATTTATTTTGATATTTCAACGAAATTTATTTTACAATATTCAACGAGAGAAGATATTTTTCGCCTATCTTTTATTTTTTTTTTTTTTTCAATATTTGAACAGTTTCTGTAATACAATAGAGTTATATTTTTTAATCTTTTTAGTTATATTTTACAAACATATGGAATTCTAGCTAATTTTGCAAATGTCTAAAAAGCGTATTCCATAAATTGCACGAACATCACAAATAATTGCTGTTATTGTTTAACGAAGGCATTTTGTTCAACCATTTAGTTACCGATTTAAATACAATTGATTTTATAAGCAGACTTAGCCCTCTATTCGTAATTCCTAATGACAACAACGATATTGTTACATTGTCATTGTGCAAGTTTTATGGGCTTTCTATAATAAGCCATTATTTAGCTTAAGTCTTAAGCCCTAAGAAATTAACCAATCACAGTCGAAAAAGAATAATCTATGATTGATCAATTTTTTACGATTTAAGCCACAGCACAGACTCTTGCATAACGCATAATGCATAGTGCATAACATAATCAATTTATGTGCTTTTAAGCCTTTATAAGAGAAATGCGATTGGATAATTTTCTTTATACATACGTTTATACGGCTATGTAAGTTTGTGTAGATATACTCTAAAAATTGACGACTGTGATTGGTCAATTTTTAGCTTCTGACTTCTAATTTATGACTAATGGATTATTGCAGAAGACTCATTAAGCTTAGGTAATGGCTTATTGTAAAAAGCCCATTATACATAATAAAAAAGTAACGCAACAACAATGTAACAACACCGACAGGCGACACTGTCATTAAAAGTTACAAAATAGATGCCTTAAAGTACTTTTCAGCAACAAAACACAGCCATATATTGCCTGACACAGTAAGTAAGAACGAGTACAGTCTTGCACTGTGTTAGGGCAAGAGATTCTTGCATAATGCATAAGAAAATAAACCATGTGTGTTGTGTTGAATCGAAGCCCTTCATTTTCTTCTTTTACATAAAAGACTTTAAATAAAAAATTTTGATTAGTTACACTGCAGTTTCTTACAATGAGAAAAATGATTTGGTTAAAAATGGACATACCAAAAGATTCTTTAATTAAATCGATCAGAATCTTCTGGTTTGTCCATTTTCGACCAAACCACTTTTCAATGCATACCTTATGCGTTATGCAAGAATCTATGCTCCTCTCCTAACACAGTGTCGACTTATAACTGAAACAGTTGTTTAGCTTCTTTATTTTACCGCTAAAGTGAAATAACAAAAAAAGTCTCACCGAGTATATCCAAACATATCCAAATGTAATCTTGCAACTTCTTATCAGAGTATCACTTTTAAAAAAATAAACGGTAATAAAATGTAAAACTTTGGTATTCATACAAAAAGTATAAAATGACAACACAATCGAATACAACATTTTAACTATGTACGACTGTCGACTC
Source organism: Trachymyrmex septentrionalis (assembly GCF_001594115.1). Lineage (NCBI taxonomy): Eukaryota > Metazoa > Arthropoda > Insecta > Hymenoptera > Formicidae > Trachymyrmex > Trachymyrmex septentrionalis. The sequence goes on from NW_017305885.1 coordinate 1,858,416, forward strand.
GTGATCATTTTCGATGTTTGAAGACGCAAGATTACTCAGCATTCACCGGAGAAAAGTACGCGCGCAAACATACAAGCCATTACGAGACTCCGAATTAACACCGAAATGTCGCGATTCGCGATTGTTCGCGAACGACACGAACTTAGCTGAAACTATGTACTATTGCCAAGGCGCCAACTGTAACTTGATACATAAATCAAGCGGGCGGGGAAAAAGCGCGCGTTTGATCGCGTTTAGCATATTTCGATAAATCAGAAAGATTCTAATAAAAATATGTGTATGTATGTGTATGTGTGTTTAATTTAACATCGTGCGACAATCGCGCGTAATATGATCACAATTATCATCTTAATTCAGACTAATATTCCCCCGGAGATCGATTTTCAAAAAGCAAATGAGGACAAATAAGGAATGAAAACTATCGATACAGTAATCTGTAAGATGTTTTTTTTTTTTTCAAAATTGGAAAAAACTCCAGTCGATTACTATTCTCTCACGTCATTTTTTTATTGTATGTACCGCCAAACAAGAATCATAAAATTCTTTATTATTATTATCATTGCTATATTATTATTACTATTTCCATGTAAAAAAAAGATCGTCAAAATTCAGTGCTACAACTTTTATCCAAAACACTTTTCTGTAAAATTTGTATTTTTCGAAATTTTTCCACTCTGTATATATAATATCCATTTCTAACATATATTAATTTCCTTCTTGATATAATTTATTCTTTATTATCTTTTTCTAATTTTGAGAAAAAGATAAAAAAACAAATTAAAGAAATTGAAGTTAATCTACATTGGTGGAATTCAATAATAACACGATACGTGGCCGAAATACTAAATGTATCGGAAAATACAAGGAATCTTGTAATTATTTTTAATATAATCGTAATAAAATACGGAAGACAATTCGCGATTTAGGGTCGTATACTGATAGTCATTACTTACTCGACTCGCGTCTGTTGCAGCGGATGTACATGACTTGCGCCAATATTTTCATCTCGGCTTAGATGACCTAACCTAACCTAACAAGGAAGCACGACGAGGTATGTACATGTGCTCGCACCTTTACATTCATTGCCATCTCGCGTGTGTAATTATGTAAAGCCTGCCTCTTGTTTTGACAAATGTAATACCTAATCGTGAACTTTCCCGCGACGCTTCTTCCCGCCAAAATCTGCGTCCAAATCATGTTCTTTCCGAACAGTAGGAAAATCCCGTGTAGACGAGGAAATCGATTATTCAATGCTTAATTAGCACTCAATCGCCATCAATTAGCGCATGATCGTCGTTAATCGTAACTCGCGACGTTCGAAATCCCTGGAATATCCCATTCCTCTCAAAGCACGTCAAGATGCTTCATTTATCAAGACATTTATCGTTCGTATTGTTGAAGTCGCTTTTCGGAACATCGAAAACATTGAGTGGGCTTTCAAAGGGATTAACACTAAATATTCAATGAACAATTAATCATTTCCCGACTTTCGAGGTGCTCGATTTTGGTGTTATCGCGTGACGTGCGCATCGCATCGATATAAAATTGCCACGCGAACGGTAGAATTTTTTGTATGTACGTAAAGGTTATCACACGTAAAAAAATTTTAATACTAATCATAAAGCTGTAAGGAAGTCAACTAATCACAATTAAAAGTATGATCTTACATCTTAGAACCGTAAATGGTTGATACGTTTACGATCTTACAATTACAACTTTTCTTTTTTAAGCATAATGGCCTTAAATAGCATGATGTAAGAAAAATAAGACCAGTACTGGAATTTTGTAAAGAGATGCTGGACCGACCAAATTATCGATATTAGTCGTAAAAATCCAAATTGACAGAACGGAATCAAAAATCCCTTTACAGGATTTAAAGC
>NW_017305885.1:1860395-1861554 GCF_001594115.1 Trachymyrmex septentrionalis
TCAAATTATCGATATTAGTCGTAAAAATCAAAAATCCCTTTACAGGATTTAAAGGAGACGCAAAATTAGGAGGTGGTGCAGTGAACTTTATACTAAAATTGAAAAAAAAAAGTTAAATACATTTTTTACTTCTTTCGATTTTAGTACAAAGTTCACTGCACCCTCTCCTAATTTTGCGTCTACTTTAATTCTGTAAAAGAATTTCTTATTCCGTTCAGTCAATTTGGAGATATTTATACAACGATAATGTCGATAATTTAATTACTCCAACATTCCCTTAATGACAGTATCGACGTTATTGTCGTTGCACAGATATTATTCATGGTAAAAAAGCTGCGCAACAATATCAACATTATCGTTAAGAATTACACACTCTCAAACCAAATGAACCAATTTCAAGAATGCACAGTTGGTCAATGTAATGACAATATTTGTGACTAATCAGCAATTTAAATGAAAATGTAAAATAATTTTTTTTTTAGATGTATCTTAAATACCAAATATAAATACAGGCATTTTGTATTTCCCTTTTAAATATATTTTAAATAATATCCATCTCTATGCTCTATGCAAAGGTCTATGCTCCGATCTTAGTGCCACCGCAGACAAAATTTTGTAAGTCCGGATCTACAATAGATGTTTTAAATTTTAAGCCATAAGAAATTGACCAATTATAGTCGAATGCGAGGAGAATAATTGACTATAATTTGTTCATTTCTTATAGCTTAAGGCTTAAAAATCTATTGTAGATCCAAGCTAACAGTAATCGTAAGGCGTAAACTAAAGCCGATGAGCCAATCAGGATATTGTTTTAGATCTACGTAATCTGGCAGAAATAGAAACAGCAATAAACTTATCCATGAGGTAAATTTCAATCGATTGGCTTGTTGGCTTAAGTTTACGCCTTACGATTACTGTTATAGAATTTTATGTGCGGTAGCCCTTAAGTCTTCTTACATCATGCATAGTAGTGCATCAGCGTGTTTAAGGAATGTTGTGAATGTCGTATATACATGTGCGTTGCTCGTTGCATTGCTCGGAGTACGTTGCGCATGTGTACAATACAATAAACGTCGGGAGTGTCGGGGCAAAGTGGCGGGCTGTCATTCGCGTCGACGTTAATTAACGCGCAGCATCGTAATTAGCGATTTTCCAAGCA
>NW_017305885.1:1861654-1872447 GCF_001594115.1 Trachymyrmex septentrionalis
TGGCTGTCGACGTTAATTAACGCGCAGCATCGTAATTAGCGATTTTCCAAGCAGTTCCATATCTAGGAGCGCGAGCGTCAGAACAATGGAACGGCTCTCCGAGAAAAACAGCGATATCGGTGCAGCAGTCCATTGGCTGGTGAATTAAGTTCCTTTTTTTTATATTACAGGATTAATTGTTCACTCGTCCCTTTCGCAATGATTTCTGATTATCACGCCGTGCTTATCACGTTCTAACATCCGCTTGTATCTCTCTTCGATTTATACAACAGGATAAAATTTACTCTAATTAATTAATTAGTTACTTTACTCTTTACCATTACTCATTAATTTACTCTTACTTCTTTTTATAAAAATAAAATCTCGCTCCTTTTATTTAATATTAATTTCTTGTATTTCTGTCATTTGATTGTACTTTAAATCTTATTAATATATTAATTATAATTTAACATTAATATTAAATATAATTTAATGATAATAATTAACACTAAATATAATTTAATGAAAATAGTAATATTATTAATTGCAACTTCTAAGTAGCTTTCAAATAATAATTTGTATAATGTTAGCTAAGGATTCTTTTTTACATAGATAAATCCTTAAATAGCTATTACATTGTTATCTATTAATTATTTTGTAACATAGATAGAATTTTCTCTTATTTAACACAAGGAAAAAAATTAGATTAGGGACAGTGAATTATATTGTTATAATTGTATTGTTATAAATTTTGCTACAGATATTCTACTAATAGTATAATATCAGTTGAGATAATCACCGATTAAATTAAAGTTTGATTGTTCATAAAGCCCGTATCAGATTACTGATTCTGCAAGCTAGCTCTGACTGATCAATAATGGACTAATCATAATAAGACTGATTCAATGTGATTGGTCCATTATCGGCAGTCGGAGTTGGCAGTCGGGTCGGCTTGCAGAGTCAGTAGTCTGATACAAGTTTAAAATGCTTATTGATAAATCGATAAATTACGGTACAAATTTTGTGCAATTAATGTATGTACAAATGTTTCATAAATTTAAGATATTCGTAAACCACACTGTGCACGTGTCTGTAATATTTTATTAGCAATTTAATTTTATTAGCAACTTGTTTCCACGAAAAAAATCATTTTGTTTGTAAAAAGTTTCGAGAGCAAATGTAATTTTTTAATGATCAAAGGATCTTGACAATCGAAATTTGGATTAAAATTTTGAAAAAATGAAATTTATTAGATTTTTCAAGTGAACAATATTTTCAATGCTTTTATTAATCGATGAAATTAAATAACTTTTTATCGAACCTTGAAATTCCAATTTATATATGATAATGAAAGGAATGTAGCGCGACGGGTTATATTTATGTCTATTGGAGTTAAATTTGAACAATGTCATCGATTCAACAATTTTTTAAGTATGTGTAGTAAAGCAATGTCCGAATGCGCCAACCAATCGAATAGCAACGACGACAAAGGAGAAAGAAACGCACCAGTCGTTGAAAAGACTGCACTTAACGCGGCGGATATATATCGCTCTGCAGGATGGGGTGGAAGTGAAATGTGGCCGCGCTTACCGGACCGGCTAAACGTACTATTTATTGTCCTTACGGTGGCCGGTCTTCCTTTGGAGATCTTGCGTCGTTCGTAAGGACATGTATTTACCAACCAACAGCCAGAATTGGTTCTACTTCACTCAGAGAAGAGGACATAGTGGAAGAAAACTATATAGGTGACAATCATTGAAGTTTTATGTATAGAATTGTTTTATACAATAAGAGTTGAATAAGCTATTTTATGATTATTACAACGATAAAATAGTTTATTCAACTATACATATATATGTGTACATTAATTCTATAATACATAATAAAACTTTTGCAATTATCATCTACGTATACAGTTGCTACTATATTTTTCTCTGAGTGTCGTATTAAAACTTGTAGCAGACAATCCTAATATCAAACTCGACAATAATAACACATATAGAAATTACTAAAAGCTTTAAAATTATGCAAATAGACATATTAAGTTCGATTGATGTCGATTTTTATTAATGTCATATAGCAATCTATTTAACTGTGATTGACTAAACTCGTTATCTATCTTTCTTATTCTATGTAATTAATTAAGAAAAAAGAAACAATTTTTGTTATGAAAAGTATAATTTAATAAATCTAGCTTCACACGCGTTAATTATTTCTCTTATTGTTTTATAATTTACATTGGCAAATATAAAAGAAGCATTTAATCCATAAATTATCATTTCAATGCAACAGTTCAATTTTATTAAGTTTAAAAATGCACTTGATTAGAGAGTAATATATTTCCACGAGAATAGTGACTCTCTTTAAACATTGAATTTTCTTATTCTCTACAGAGAATGCAATAAAAAGGTTCATGACTGTATATATTTCTTTTATATATTTAAAAAAAACTGTTTCTTTTTTAGAATAAATGTAAAATTCTATTTTCTACATTTATTGATTCTAAAGCAATTATTTAAAAATAAAAAAGCAGAAAACTAAGTAAATATACATATAAAAAGAATTTTTAAGCCATAAAAATGGATATAATTTATCTTACCTTTTGAAGTAGTCCCGACAGAAATTGTAGATGAAGCTTCATTTTCGTCGTAACACTTTACAAATTGCCAGTCTTCTCTTAGTTTTTTCAGTTTCTCCTATAACATGCACAATATTAAATAAAGTTTACTTTAGACAATTTATAACGAACATATTTTTCCATACTTGTAATTCAACAGAAACTGGTTGTTTTGCTGATTCACACTCTTTTTCCAAATTAGTATAATTCTCTAACACATCTTTTACTTCCATTTCGCGATCTTCAACCTTAGACTGAAAAATACAATTTTCATTAAAAATAATAAGATAATATAATTTATCCTACCTTATCACATAATATAACTTACCATAATATTTTTAATCACTTCATTACGCTGCGGTAGATCTTGAGAAATACTTAATCGCGTTCGCGTTTCCATAACCCACGCCATAACAGCATCCAAGGTGCAGATGTATTTTCTAAGCGAAGCAAGCTTGCATTCTACGTATTCGCGGTGATTCGACAGATTTGTGTTAGCCTAAACAAACATCATTAAATACAAAAGTAATTATATAATTACATTATATAAAAAAAAATTATTAAAATTTTAAAAATTATATTATAAACTTTATAAATAAAATTAGTACCTTGTCCATATCCGCGATAAGTTTATTGCTCTCGTCTTCTTCTTTAGAAACATTAGATTGATTTACTAAGGCTTGCAAAGTTCTTTTCCGAGATGTAAGTTCTTCTTCTCTCGCCTGCAAATATTTCATTACTATTAGATTTAAAAAATAACGACTGATTATTTATCTTTTAAAAATAAATAATATACACTAGAAGGTGAATTACACGAACAAAAATTACAATTTATATCATAGATACTTTGCTGTTAATCCATTATCTATAAAAAAAGATAAAGAATGAACGATATATATAGTCAAACTTTACTAGGAAGCAGATTGAAAGTGAGAGTTCAATGCTATTTATATCCTGGCACGATTCGGCATGTGCAGTCATAAAATGTAGAGATATTATTAGGACACGTTTCAGTATATTTGATTATGCTGCACCGGACTGTAGCCTATGGGAAAACTGAATCTCGGAGAGAATAATTCCGTTACTTATCCAAGTCACAACTGCACAGAGCGCTCTAAAGAATGCTTCTCAATTATGTATTTTTTTACGTGTTATACATTCATATGTACATGATATAATTTTGAAAGTATAAGTGATTTCACATATAATAGTGATCTTCGCAAAAATAGTGAATGTGTTAAATATACATAAAAATTGTGTTATTATAACGATAGGTGCTTTCCATTTGATGACACAAGCGTCGTTCTATTGAATTGATTATCTTGTTGACATTCAGAGAGTGATAAAGATAGAACGATACTTGTATTGACTTGTGTCGACTTGTGTCATCAAATGGAAAGTACTCATCATTACTATTTATTTAAAAGTTGAAAATTTCTGTATATTTAAGGAACAAAATACAAGGTAATAAAATTTGTTATTGTACCGATAATTATTCTTGAATTCTATTAAAATATTAAAATGATAAAAGAGTAACATTTAATAAGTATACCTAAATAATACAAAAGACACTTGCCTTAATTAACGATAGTCGGATCGATAATGAGGTTTCATCCGAAGGATTTGCTGCAGATACTAATAGAGTATTCACTTGTTCTATGATATTATATGCTGTTTCCAAAATCCTGCCGTCATTGTTCACTTTTCTCTCCATAGCAAAATTCCTTAAATAATACAAATATATTCAAAATATGACGTATAAACGGAGCACATCTTAACGTCTATTAATATTTTATGTATATGACAAATTATTGAAGTTATTGTAATCGAAATAACAATACATATTATTGTTTTACACAAAAAAAGTGATTTACAAGAGAAATTCGAAGATGTTCGTTTATTCTGAGGTTATTCTGAGTTAACTGACTTCACTACAGCACAGGCAAATCACAACTGAAATAGCTCAATGCTGGGTCGAGCTTTCCTCGCAATACTACATGCTTGCTTGTTTGCATTAGCAAGTCATAATTTCATAATTCATAATTCATAACACGTAATTCATAATTCTTTATAACGACTATGGCTCATTTATAATTATAAAACATCATACTAATTTATTTAAGATGTTTGAGTGATATAAAAGCGGATATCCATAAATAATTTCAATTTCTTATTTTAAAATGTGGAAAATAACATGGAAAATAACATCTTACTTACTTTTCTTTTCGTACGTTTATTTCGGTAACTAAATTGTGCCAACGATGCTTAATATTTTCAATTATATTCTGCAATTCTATTACATCTTCAGTGGAAGCCCGGCTAGATATATCCGTACTCGCTATATTAATATTATTTAACGTTCTTTGCATTCTAGAAACTTCTTGTTCTAGTTCAAAAGTTTTTGTTTTACTTGTTTTAGAATGGCTGAAAACGTTACACTTCTTTAAAGCATCTTCCATTTTATCTAACCATTCCGCAAATGTCCGACATGTGTTATGAAGCTCTCTCCATTTTTCGTAACATTTAATCCACCGGTTATGTCTTTCCATATAACTCTGACTAACACTTGCCCATTCGTCTTGTAACTTCTCACTTAAACGTTTTATTTGATCAGACTGCTCTCTCTTGGCTTGTCGTGTGACGCTTTCGCAAACGTAATTTACTTCGTCAACACTTGGCTTTAAAATATTTAAAGCATTATTAATTTTCTTCAAGCATTCTTCTTGGCTTGTAAATAGCTCGTAATCTCTACCATTTAATGGTAAAGAATTCAAAGATCGTGATACGGTTACTATTGCTTCTCTCAATTTGTTGATGCGTGCGATAAATTCTTGCGGATTTACGCCAACAGTATCCTGAAAAAAATAAAGTTCGATAATAAATTTCACAAACTGTTCAATCTAAATGTTTTACACAATGGATTTAAAATATTTTAATAATAATTTATTATATAATTTATATATATATCTCAATATTAAAACATACCACTTCTACTTTCTTCTCAGTCACATGTTTGTCCTTATCTTTGCTACCACTGAATCTTTTAAATTGCGAACTAACTTTTTGCCAATTGCTATTAATATTATAACGTACTGATTCCGAATATCCAACATTTAATTTTTTTAACTCTACAGCTAGCTCGTTCAGTTTGTGTATTTGTATTTGTTTTGTATCAAATTCTTCAGTGAATGATTCCAATTGGCCTTCATAATTATTAGCTTGTTCAAGCTTCAGTGGTACATCTCTAAACCATTCTTCAAATTCCGTTATTATGTTATTATATTGTCGTAGAACTTCTTCTGCTTTTTGTGCTTGTTTTCTGCGCGTTTCAATTTCCGCCATAACTTGATGCCACTTGCTTCTCAGTTTATCTTGATGTTCGTGTTTTATTTTTTCTGCCCGTGCAGGATCATTCATATGTATTGTCATAACTAAACCATCTCCCTTGCTGATTAAGGCTGCTGCATCTGGGGCAAGGGTACTAATTTCACTTTTCAATATCTGTAATACATAAAAATATAGATTACAATCATTAAATAATAATTTTATTTATAAACAAATTTACGTAAATTACACAAACCTCAAGACGCTTGGTAGGATCTTTCTCATTAGAAATACCACTAATACTCATTAACATAACATCCATTCTGCATAGCATCATTTGTGCTAATTGTTCAAATTCCAAAATATTTTTCTCTAACGTTGTTCGAGAAATACCCATTGGATTTTTGAATAGCGCTTTCTCATGAACAACTTTTGTTTCCATTTTATGCTGCATAATTGGCCGAGATCTTTCAACTTTCATCTGAAAAAATAAAAATATTCATGTGAAAAAAATAAATAAAAATATATCATGTAGTATCAAAAAAATTTTTATAAGCAGGCCTATATAATCAAAACTTGGAATAAATAACAAACTGAACATGAATGCCGTGGACATGAATGTCGCATTTATGCAACACACATGTTACCTTGTCCAAGAGGTGCTCAACATGCTCTCCTAAATTAATGTCCTCTCCATCTGAACTGGAACTACCAACATCAATTTCTGTATCGTCCGAAAATATTAACGCATCATCTGTTTCCTTATCACTGCCATAAAAGCTTTCGCAATCTTCCAACGTGTCATCTTTTGATAGATTTTTCATATATTTCAGTAATGGTGACTTCTTATATAAATTCTCTTCTTCGCTTCGACTAGCATTACCAGTATTTTCACGTATTATAGAATATTCAGTACTTTTCTTAGATGTCATTTCCTTCTGATTATTTCCGTTTTCTTGTGTCCCCACTGACATTTGTGCTATAGCATATTTTACTTGCTTACCAGTTTTTATATCAGATTTCTCAATTTCTTCGTCATCCAATATAAGATACTCTGCCACACTCTCTGTATCTTTCCACGAAGATGTTATCCTCGGCGATTTATTTGATCTTTCTTTTAATTGCTGATCTACTTGAATACATTCAGCCTTTGAAAATCCTGCAGCATCAACCTCTTCATTTCTTAATAATACATCACTGGAAATTGTTATGTTTTTATTTGAATCGATAAGATTTTCCTGATCACTTAATTTTAGTATGAGTCTTTTAATATTTCGCGGGGGAGGTTCGACAGGAGCTTTCTTTTTTAAAATTGGCACAAGTTCTTTTTTCTTAACAATCTGTTCTGCAGTAGTAGAGGGTATTTTCCCTTTGACTTCCTTATCTTCTGTATCGGTATCAATAGATTCAGCTTCAGTCTCGGTATCCTCAATAATTTCCACTCTTTCAACTACTTGCGGCATTAATCCAACACTAACATTAGCACTCGGCAAGATTACATGATCTTCGGGGGATGCTACTGATTTTACAATTTCCATTTCTTTCACTTCTACAATTCGAAATGGATTCTGCTGTACACAAGCTGTGTTAAAAGTTTTCGTATCTGTTGCTGTCAGAGTATTGCTAGATACCTGAGAGAATAATTTACTGTTTTTAGCCAGAAAGAATTCTTCCTCATCAGTCATATGCACGTCTGTATCGGAACAAGGTGAAGGCAAGTCGTCGTCAACCTGAACAACTTGTGGTTGAGAAGTTTGAACAACATCGGGCACGGTACTCATGTCTAATTTTCGTCTAACAGTTCTACTAACATCTACAATTCTAGTCGTTACTTTTTCCGATTTAGCGGAAGACTTCCTGCTTCGATGAGGTACGTCAGTGGGCGAGCTTTCAGGTGTATTAACAGCACACTGATTATCATCAAATGCAGGATTAAAATATCCTATGCCATAAATCGCTTTATTTTCATCTATTAATTTGTTTTCTTTTTTCGCAGGATGTGCTGAAGTTTGTTCAAGCTGTTTAGATAATTTATTGCGTCCATAATTGTCTCTCCCCTTAGAAGCTTCTGATTTACTTTTTATTAATAAATTGTCTGTGATTTTGTGGATCCATTCCTGTGAAAATATGATAGGTGACAAAAACTTTATGGACAATCGACAGTTAATGGAAAGAGTATGTTAATAGTGAAACAATATTAAGCATGGTCTAATGAAAGTGACAATGCGATTCACTGTGCATAAAGCTGAATTTTTCATGGATATCCATCACCAATGCAAAATCTCTGCACTATAACTCAAATAGGTTCTTCTAACTTTACAACTTGTTGTAAATTTTCCATAAAAAGTAAGTTTTATACAAGGGGAGAGACAATACCATTAAAAAAAAATAATCAAAATACAAATCCTTTTATCCACCAAAATATATACTTATTTTGTACCAGTAATTACGCTATTTACAAAGATAGAGCCACCTCTTGGACAGAATCGGTATTCCATATTACATATTGAGAAGTGTAAAAATAATATAAGTTTAATATACATGTATTATTCTAATTTAATTACCAATTTCTCGAAAACATAAAGTATAATATTATTATTAACATCCATTAAGGTATACTCGTACATAAATATGTAGAAAATAATGTTATTAAAATATATATAGCTTCATTTAAATGCTGTAAAAAAGATTGGGGTATATTTTTTATATTTTAGAATTTTCATAAAAAAGATTAATATTTAATGGAAATTAATATTCAAAATAAGACAGAATATTTCTGCACATTTTGCAATATAAAACGTCTTATATACATATTAATGAAGATGTTTTATGTGATAGAGATATACGTAATGGTACTAACAAGCACAAGCATTACATATACCGATTGTTAAAGTATAAAGCAAAGAATAAGCCATGAGCGAATAAGCAATGAATGATAAAACTGACTTTAGAAAAAAGATAATAGATAAACAAATTTTAATTTTTAAACAAAAATTGGATACATACTTGTATTCTGTTAGAAATAACTTCCCATTTTTCACATACTTCAGCTACTTGGGGATGAAATGCATAACGTTGAAGCTGATTAACTTTCGGTTTTGCTTCTATTATTTCACTTTGCACAGCCTAATAATGAAACAATATTAACAAAGAAAAAATATGAAATGAAAAAATATTTACAAAGATGTTTTATCAAAATAATTTTACGTTAAAACATAAGATAAATACATAATTTCTTTTTTATACATTGTATTTTAATATCATATTATATGAATATTTCAGTACCTTGCACTGTTCGAAGTGTTGTTCAGTAAGTTGATCAATTGAAACTGCATCTAATTTATTTAACTTCTCTTCAACTTGTAAAAGCCACGCGTTTATTTCATCAACATTAGGCTCATCCTTTAGAAAGATAAGAGATATGTATATTTATGTAATATAATATTCAGATATATTATGAAAAATTTACCTCCGAGCCTTGACAAATTCGCAATCTCTTTTCTGTATTAGCTAATCTTATAATTACGTCAGACATTTTTTCCTTAAGTTGTTCGAGATACATAGAATCGCATAATTTTGAAAATTGATTTTGCGATACAAACAATTTATCTCTTATAACATTGAGACGCGGAATTACTTCGGTCAAAGTCTCCTGTAAATAATGGCACAATTATAAATTTTATAGTTTCAAAAGACATTTATAGTTCAATTTCGTAAAGATATAATTACTAGAAAAATAATAGATAATGTTATTTACGTTTATATCTGGAATACAAAATAAATAGCCTAAAATAAGATTTACATACTTGTACATATATTGCATTCACCGGCAGATCAGGCAGACTTTTTTGGGTATCTAATTCCTTATTTATACTTTCGACAGACATATTAATATACGCCATACTTTTATGCATGTCGCGTGACAAGTCTAATGCTGATTCTAATATAGATTTGAATTCCGTTATATGAAGACCAAGCTGAAATAAATGTAAATATTTGTTAATAAATTCTTTTAATTGTTTCCTAAAATTAATAAACTTAGGTTTATTACTTACCTTATTATATAATTCTTTTAACATATCTATTCGCTTTGAAAATTTGTCGGGCTCGGGAATAGCTTTATCTTCAACTAATTTTCTTCCAGTTACGATTATACATTCAATTTCACTCTTAATTTCACTTAAAGTTTGATAGAAGCGCTGCAACACAACAAATAAATTATTGATATGTGCATTAGTTTCATAGATTATGCAATATTTGAATAAACATGTAGCTACCAGACAATGTTTTAATTGACCCTCAATGACTTCGGGATCTTCTGATGATAATTCTAGCAAACAAGTTGCTTCTTCTATTCCCCTGAGTTCTCGTAAAGCTCTCGATAATCTAGGTTCTATATTGGTCGGACAACGAAAACGTTGAAACTTTCTTTGTACTTTAGCATATTTCTGTTCAATCAGGGACATTTGTTCTTGGAGTCGAAATGCCGCTTCTTGTTTACCAGAAGCTTTGTACGATTCAATTTGTGATGCCATTTCCTCGAGCGTAGCATGCTGTTGTTCTAATTCTTCCATTAATTTCTGTACCATAATACATAATTATGCATAAAATAAATAATACTTAATATTCATATATGTAGGTATGTCATACTCTGCAATATGCCATATGCATTAGTAAAATTTGACATTCTTTTTATGATATAATTATATAGTTAGTAAGATTGATATAAAAGATGCAGATTTTAATAACTACATTCTTTCGTGATCATGCTATTTTCATAATCTCGTTATATATACAGAGTAAAAAATATATTGATATCTCTTTACATTCTTTTTTTAATTATTTTAAATCTTATTAAATCTTTTTTATACAT
>NW_017305885.1:1872547-1885400 GCF_001594115.1 Trachymyrmex septentrionalis
TACTTATCATAATAACTGTATCTGTTAATATGTTACTGACATTCCGCCCGCAAGTATTTTTATATTAATAAATTTATTTTTCATAACTTATCGAATATAAGAGACATACTTTAAGAGATGCTATTGAAATTATAATTTTTTTCGTATTAAACGTCGGCAAGCTTTTAAAACCATTCAGAAGCAACAAATTTGCAACATTACAGTTCTAATATTTGTAGATTATGGATTATTCCTTTAATTATATAAAATATGACATAATATACGTATCATTTTTTCGTAGACAGACCTGGTAATCGTGAGGCAAATCATCAGCAGTAAGGTCGCAATCAAGACGTGCAGTTAGTACGGAGTCTATTTGTGTTAAAGAATGCTGAAGGGCAAGAATACGCCCTTCCGATTGTTGAGCTTGTTTCACTGATCCTTCCAACAGCTTGGCCCGTTGCCCTGCCTACTCAAAACATAATACTCTATCTTTCTAACTAAACTAACTTTATGAAGCAAATATTAGACTTGCAATGATTGATCATTACAATTTTTTTCTCACCCAAGCAGAAACGTAATATACAATTGTATAATAATACAATATCTAAAATTACATAATATACAATTGTATATATAATAATACAATATTTAAAAATTTTCTTTCATTTTTTGTTGCATATCTATTTTATATATTATAGTTTTTATATATTATAATTTTCACACAAATAAATTTTCACATATAATCATTCTGAGTAATTCATACTAATGCTACATGCAGTTATAAGCTGTTAAAGTTTCAAATGTTCGTATCTATGCACAGCACATACATACAATTCTGTAACATGAGTTCCTTAGGATATATCTTAGTATAAATTATACACTTTACATTAATGACAAGCACGTAGGCTTGTAGCAAGTATATACATACCTGCTTGTTTAAGTTTTCCCATCGATTTGTTAATCCCTCTACGTCTGTTTCAATAGAATGAGTCATGATATTACTGTCAATAAGTTGTTTACCAATTTCTTGAATTTTCTCAAGTCTAGATTCCGGATGATTTCGTATGTAATTTTCTAAATCCTTAAACATAATATATATAACTTTTTAGTGTATGTTGTGTGTGCACTGTACGTACAAAAAAATCAGTTAAAATTATAAAACTTTACGAAGAGAAATAATTTAACATTTTCTATTAAAAAAAAAAACATTTAAAAGATAAACAATAACTTATAATCATTTTTTAAATTTTTTTTTTCTAAGCTAATTGTTTGATTTAAATGATAGGATAATTGTTTATGCTAAATATTTATACAAAATTGAACAATTCACTTACATCTAGTTCTTCTGAAATTTCTTCTGCATCTGCAGCAGCTTTAGGCGATTTTTTTAATCGCTTATCAAGCTTATCCAACCAATCACTTTCCTGTGCGACTAAAGCACGAAATTCTCCGTACTCATGACTAGCATTTTGTAAATGTCTATAGCGTTCGTATATACGATCTGTAACATCCGTCCATCGCGCATTTAAAAAAGTGAAACGCCTACCAAGCTCTTGTACGGATGATCCTTCTGAACTTAATAGTTTATCATTTCCCATTTCGTTCAAGTTTCTAAATTCTTCCACTCGTTTATCAATGTTGTCTTTTAATGCTTGATACCGACCACGAACTTGAAAAAGTTCAACTGATGACGTTATTCTTGATTCTACTGGTATTTCTTTTTCTAAACTTGACAACCACTTTGTGAAATCTTCTATACCATTAATAATCTAACAAAAAACAAAACAGTTACGCAAAAAAACATTCATACTTTTATTTATTAAAGATTGTATGTACTTACATTATCATTTTTCTTTAAAGCGCTTTCATATTTGTCGTTTAAACTTTTAGTCTCATTAACAATTGTATTCCACTTATATGTTATAGCTTCCAATTTGCTGTTTAACAAACTTGTAAAATTAGCTTCCGCTTTTTCGAGTATATTATTTGCTGATAATCGAAGTGCTTCTATTTGCGGTTTTGTTTTATCTATTTCTTGAGAAAATGAGTGAATTTGTTGTAATTTATGTTCTGTTGTTTCAACATTATCCGTAATGTTATCTTTGGATAAATTTTCTAGATACAATGATGATTTTTCCAACCAAGATTCAAGAGTAAAAAGTTCGGTATTAAATGTTCGCAAAATTGTAATATCTAAAACATTAATAGATTTTTTATGTAATCATAACAATTAAAATAGAAGTAAAAAGCAAACGCTTATTTTGCATATTATTTCTATTTATTTTCTATTTACCTTTGGTAAGAGCCTGTTGTTTCTCTTCCAAAATAATAGGGATATCACTCCATTTAGTATTTAAATCCTGCAATTCATCTTTAAGTCGCTGTGCTAACGAATCATCATTTATCTTTGCTATTAAATCTTGTCCAATAGAATTAACGTATTTGAAAGTTTCTTCCTGTTCTTTTAACGAGTTTTGTATATTTTTAAATCTTTTTATTTGCTCTTCCATAATCTTCTCACCCGACATAAATATATGTTCTGACAATAGAAAACCTTCCACATTGTTGATAAATGACATTAGATTGGCGATTGCTTCAGTATATCTTTTAGGTGGTGTTCGATCAATAGCATTAGTTATTTCAGTCAATCGCTCGGATAACCTGTATATATTGTATTAAGTAACACAAAAATTTATAATATGTAAGTATATGTACCTATAATAATACTTACATTGTGTATAAATTCTCCCAGTTAACAAGAAACGCTTTTACGTCTGTATCCATACTATTAGTTTCTGTAATAGCAACTTGATTTTCTGATAATTCTTTTGCTTTTTCAACCAACTTTCTTATACGTTCATCGTGGGATTTCATTGATTTCATTTTAACCTGAATAATATATTTTAAAATTGAGATTAAAATATCGTATATATACATATATTACAAATTAAATCACATTAAAAAACATTTTAGTTTACCCTAAATGGTTCTATCTGATTATTTTCTTTATTTGTCTCGAACCACTTGGTGTAACTTTCTAACATCAAATTTAGATTGGCTAATTCAGTCCGAAATTTCTTTACTTCCTCCAGATAATCTATACGTCTCTTTATCTCTTGAAGACGATTATTTGTCGCTACCCAACAATTTTGTATATCCTTAATCTTAGATTCCTCTTCCTCGATGGATTCGTTTGCATTTTTTAATTCATCAATTAGCTGTTTACCAATTTCAAGAACTTTATCATATTCATTTTTATGCGAGTCCATGTCTACAAGAGTATCTTCATAAACAACTTTCTTCTCTTCCACGCTTAATTCGTCAAATACTCCTTCCGATCGACCAATTTCTAAGTCAACATAATCTAGCCATTTATATAGATGAAGTAATGCCGATTCAAACTCATGTTTAGTAGTATTATCAACACGTCGTTTCTTCGAATCACTATATGGCGTTGACTGAAAAGAGAAGTATTACATAAGTCACAAAAGCGGAATACTGAAAACTATTGAGAGAAATAAGAAAAACGTACTGTTGCAGTAATTTCTTCTTTATATGCTATACTTGTTACCGTTTCGGACATCCATTCGTTTCCTTTAATAGTTGTTACATTCTCTTCAGACATTAAGTCAAATTCAAATCCAGAATTTGTTATCTAATACGCAATATAATAAAGATTAAAATTAAGAAGTAAAATATATTCTTTTATAAAATGTAATATTCTAAGATATTGAATTACCCTTTGAGATTGAACTTCCATGATTTGTCCAACAGCTTCCCATCGATCCTGCAGGTTTTCGATCTTTTCTAGAATACTCGCGTATTCTGAAGACGAACTGTTACCATCTAAATCCTGAATTGATTCTTGCAGAGAAATTAATTTTTTCTGATTTATATCCATTTCTGCCTTAAGGATTTGCAATTTCTTTATTCTATCTAATACTTCGCCAAATTCGGATGCCGGATTGGCTTCCATTTGCTTTAATGTAATTTCCGTTTCGTTCAACCATGATACTAGCCTTTTATAATCATCAGTAATGCTCTGCCAAAGTGCAGATAAAGATTCCAATCGCTGATGTCGTTCCTCTTTCCATTGGCCGATATGACTCCAACGTTCACCGAGAGCAGACAACTGATCTTCCATTTGTGCATAAACCGCCTCGGAATTTTCTTCATCTACGACTACTACCATATTCCTCATACTGTCGACTACGTCTTGTTGCGCATGAATATCTTGTTCTAATTCGTTGAGATGTTTCAATTGTTCCTCGAAAGTCGATGGATTTAATTCGGTTGCTGCCATCAACGAAATTCGATCTTCCGTTTTTGTTAGCCATTGTCGTAACGCATCTAGCTGAGCTTGTTGCATTTGCATCAGAACCTAGAAATAGTCATAGATTTTATTTGTAGATAAAATATTTGTAGATAAATAACTCATGTATTAAAATTATCTCTGCACTATATTATTTTCATCAACAAAATAGATACATACTTCGTGAATTCTTGTTTGCCTTTCCATGGCGCGCATTCGAAGACCTTCCCAACGAGAATTTAGTAAAGACATCTGCACACGAACCTCGTGCTCTTCATCTTTATGCAATCCGCCTTCAGCTAACAATCTTGCGCCTTCCTCTAGAACAGTTCCTACTCCATCTTGATGACCGGATAGTTCCATCAAGAAGGTTTCATGCTCGTGGAATTGTTGTTTCAATATATCTAGAGTCGAGCCCGGCTCGGGGGCATGATTCAATTTATCCTCTGCTTCCAAAAGCCACGTTAAAACATCCTCAAGTGCAACCTGATACCCGCCAAGCTCGACGGAAACATTTGTAGCTAAACTCATCGGGCGAGATGCTGGCATACCAAAATTTCCGAACGTTAAAGTACTCTGCAAATTAATTTTTTTTTATATATCATATATTAATATGATGTAATTCTCTCGTCCATTTGCTAAATCACGATTCACATACCTCTGTTCCTGGTGTTGTAACGGGACTAACTGGCGTACTATCACTTGCGATTGAAAGATCTAGCTCACCTATGTCGTCTCCGGAATGTGGCAACGATTGAAAGAGACACATAACGTACATCATTATGGATTTTTTATCCGGTACTGAAGTATTGACATCTGAAATAAAATATAACATTGTGAAAATCGACGTCACATGTCGTTGTTTTACATGTCATTGCTTTATAATCCAATATATTTTGCAATTTTTTATGTAACTTTAAATTTTTATAAATTTTTAGGAACTAAACTGTGATAAATTACATGAATTTTTATACTAAATATATATAATACAAAGAAAAAAATTAATATTATTATATATAATATTTAGAATATCTGAAATAAATTACCTTCGGGATCCAAAAGACGTTCGATACCAAGATGTTCTTGTGCGAGCCGAAAAGCATGATCCAATCTAGCATTTGGATGTTTACGCGCGATATTATTAAAATCAAACAAATGAGATTTCCATTTATGTAAAATTGCGTTAAATGCTAAGCCGTCCGACCAAGACGTTGTAAAATTTTTAATATCAACACCAGGATAATTCTAAAAAAAGACGATAAATTATTGTTGTTTTATTTTAATGATATTCAGTAAAATTTTAGTAAGTACATAACTGTAAAATTTTTACGTATTACCTGTGAATTTTGACGACACCAAGCAAGAAGTGTCTTTTCTAAATTAGTCTGTTGTAATTCTGTCATTAGATCTTTCAAGTGATAATGTACCTGTTTATGTGTAATATAGAAAAATTGATTAATAGAAAATAGATGAGGTAGATCGAGATAATTAACGATAAACATAAATAATCGATATAAAAATCAGAAAGCCAATAAAACATAATTTTAGCTAAAACATATCGTTTTAGAGATATTTTCTGCTTGTATCATTTATAAAAAAATTATTTTATAAACAAATATTACCAGCCTCACGTTCTCTCGATTACAACAAGTATGACAAAATCTAAATTAAGGAGTTTAATTCTCGCTAAAAATAAATACTTCATTAAAAAGATTGAAACTAAAAGATTAAGATTAAAATTATTTTTGCCACGTTAATAATAATAGACTTAAATTCATTTCAAAAAGTTTTCAATATCTTTCAAATTTGACAAAAAAATAGAAAATAATCTCGCATAAATTAGGTTCCGTTCCACATAATGAATTACAACTTTGTGGCATAAAAGAAAATAATTAATTACTTAATACATCAAAGGCATGTTGCAATCAAATTTTAATTTACGTAAGAGGTTTTCTTGCTAATAATGGTCTGCAGCACAAAATTAAAAAGATATTATCTTCAAAATTATAAATGACATGAATCGAATTATTACAAATTGAAATAAAAAAAACTCTGTCGTAATTTGTACAGTTTAATATTTATATGAAAAATGTCATCGAAAACTTACTTGCCAATGAAGAATAATACTCCATACCAAACCAAGTGTCAATTTAGGATTACCATCAACAATATCATTACTACTAATATTAACAAGTTTCACCTGAAATATCATATATTATATACAGCTTTGATAGAAATTTATATAATTACATTAAATTTATACTTTTATTTAAATTAAAAATCCACTAATTTACCTCTATAAACAATATCTTATAATTAACATAAAATAAAATAAACATTTGTTTTATCGATCTGTTTTCGTAATTCTGTTACGTAGTAATTCCGCTTAGCACAAATATTTCCTAGAATATAACACAGTATAAACGCTGCAGTTATATACTTACGTTATTCTGTTCAAGAATTTGTAATGCTTTATTAACATTATTGAGATGATGCACTCGCATTCGGCCGCGTTCTCTTTTCTGTAAAATAAATATCCTACTATGTTATATCTCCCTTTTAAAAAAAAAACATGCTGGAGCAATTACTAGAGCTCGCGCGTTTTATTTTAACATAAAGCGTCCTAATTCTATATTGGACATTGTGCAAAATAAATTTCAACGATAAAAGCAAATATTTGCGTGGGGCAATGCAAATGCCGCGACGCGGTATTACATCTCGGGAATAGAACATTCTTACGCCTACCGCGCATTCATAATCATGCACTCTTATGCAAATATACCCCGATACACGCGCACCTGCTCACAATTCGCCACGGCGAACGCGAGCTGTGCTGACGCGGAATGCATAAAGAATAATGTTATTAGAAAGCGCCGTCGGCCAAGAGATGCTCTAACGATCACCTTTGCGATTTAACAGCAGTTTTCGACAGTCCATCGTCGATGCGGAAAAACTTGCGCAAAATTACGGATCAGCGCTAAGCCACGCTAAGCGATTATCGCGGTGTGCAGATAGGCGCGCGGCATACTTACATAAGTCTTGGAAGTGAGCACCTCCAGAAGTGACAACAAGCGATTTCCATCTCGCAAATCGATGAACAAATCACTGATCGGCTCGTGATGATTCTACGGAAAGTATGACGGATTAAACATCCGTTTTGTGCTTTTTCCTCGCTGGAAGCACACATCCCTCAACGTACTATTACATCGCGTTAGGAGATAACGCACAAGTACGGACACGTGTGTAACAAGTAGATACTTATTACATTCCATGCATGAAGAGATTTAAGAGCGAAACTCCTTGCATACCGTGCGTGAGGTACAGTCCCGCGAATAAATGGAGTGTGTATAATAATAACAGGCGAATGGTAATTGGACTGAATAAGATCCTTTACCTTGAGAAGCTGCGAATTTATCCATTTGGCGAACGTCTTCTTCTGCACGTCTTCTCGCTCATCTGTAACATTATTATATATTATTAATTATTGAACTTTTCGGCGGAAAATTTAGCAAATTCTTCAAATATTCTAAGAGGAATAGACTTCATTACGTAAACCATCATTTATATAAAATTATAGAAGTCAAATGTATTTCATGTTAATTAACTAACGTAATATTATAATCCGATAAACTGACATACGAGTATTCGAATATATTATCAATTATCGTATTTAATTAAAATTCTTCGGAAATTCGTCTTTCAATAAACCGATAATTATTTAACACGTCATAATCGAAGAATATTTCTCAGATTTCCGCGTTCTGTATGTAAATGTGAATTTAATATGTTTACTTAGATTAACTAATCGTGACAATTGAGTTAAATTAACAATTGAAAAATGATACAAATAACATGCGCATGTTAACATGTATTATATTTTTAATCTATATATATATATTTTTTTTTGTATTAATGACATTATTGTTAAGATACATTAATTACATATATTTAAGATACATTAATTACATATATGTAATTAATGTATCTTAAAATGCAGGAAATGCATCACGTACCAATGTATAAATATAATTTATTTTTTTTTTATTATAATTTAATCAGAGATTTGCATTAGAATAATTGAAAATTACTAAAATTTTTAGTTATAAAATTTCGGTTGTAAAATATTTCTTATTCCACCAATACTCTAAATATTGTTTCTAAAACAACGTAAATTAATTTTAATCTCGTGAACTTACTCTTCATTTTTCTAATTCTTAAAACTAAAAAAAGATGAAGAGTTAGATGATTAAAATTAAACTATTAAGTATACATTAGTAGAAACAGGCATAAAATCCATTTCTACCAATATAAATTAACTTTAATCGTGATTTAATTTATTCTTTACCTTTTTCTAATTCTTAGAATTAGAGAAGATAAAAAGTGAATTAAATCAAGATTAAGTTAATCTTTATTGTTAGAAAAAGCACAAAAAATGATTGATAATCATAATTCAGAAGCAAACTGAGATATTTTTTGATAATTGAAATAAATATATCTATTCTATGATGTGATTATTTATATATTCCGGGCAAAATTTATCGCAGTAAAGGAAAGATTTTGCGTGAATATCACTTTGTCTCGGAGACCCTCAATTATTCGTTGCGCGTCTATGAATACTTAGAATACTTTTGCAATTTATAATATATTAAGTGGAGCAACAATTGATCCACTGACAGTTTTACTCGCTCGTAAAATTATTGTCGACGTAACAACGTCGGCTCATCATCATCTATCGCGTTGACACTAGTTGACCTCGGCGACTGAAGCAGTAAACTCGAAATTTAGGTCGACTGACAGCAAGTCGTGATAACTATAAGTAAGTACCTGTTCACTTTATCGGATTGTTAAGTACACGAGATGGTATGCTGTCGACCAACTCGTCATCATCCACACGGTAGTGAATTGATCGCATGCTGATTTCATGCGTCGTGATGCAACCGGCTTATAAGAAAGCTACGAGTATCGGCATGCCGATAAAAATAGAAAGATAGATGATGTCAGCTTTCACGCATTTTAGCGTTTTGTATATTTACTGATGTAGAATCGTTACTCCTGCATGTTTCGCAAAATATGTGTATCTCTCTAGTATACTTCTAACACGTCTGAAGAATTATATTTAGACGAGCGACACGCGGCACTGCATATTAAATTAGCGCCACGCAAAAAAAAAAAACTTACGCGAATACCGTCTCGCTGCGCAAAAAAGGAACTTGCAAGCAATAATTTTTAAACTATAATTTTGACTTTATAACTTTGTTTATCTCCGTTTAGAATACTCACTTTTCGTGAGTATTCTATGTATACATTCCGGTATATATTCTGTCGTATTTCCTGACCGATAGATAATCGTATGAAAAAAATTTTTTGTCAAGAAAATTTTCCGCCAATCTCCAAACGCGGAAACAGCTTTCTTTCCGCAAAAAATTTAACGCACCATTCAGTACGCTCGGTTCAGAAGATCGACATCTCGTTTGGAATCTGAAAGTCATCCACGGTCGATGGCGCATTTTAACGAGCCTCAAGGAAAACATACTAACCGATAGACGTTACTGATGAATGAACGAATGAATGGACGTACTTATCTTGTAGAAAACGCAGGTTACGTGAGTAACATGCAGACGGAAAGAAATCGCAAATGGTGATCATGTACTTAAAGTAAAGTAAGCCGTGAGATCAACGCACGCAAGACAGTCTGTCTCGTGAGGAAGTCGGTCGCCCTGGAGCTTATCTCATGAAAGCTCGGAGACATTAAAAAAAAATTCTATTAAGTTAAACGGGATTGTCGATTTTCTAGAAAAGAAATAATCTATCATTTGCAATAATTTATCATTTCATTGTACGTACAGCACATGTAAATAATGTTATATTTTTTATTACTGTTCTAATAAATTACTATCATAAATCAGTCAGACCAAAAAAATCAATTAATGTTCGTCAATGTTGTAATTAATTATATAATAGTAATTAATTCCAAAACATTAGCAACAATTTTTATCCTATAGTGCTTTACATATAAATTAGAATAGAATATTATATAAATTACAAATGTGTAGAAATTAATTTGATAACAAGTGTAATACCAATCATTTATTTAAAGCCTTAGTAATAATATTATAAACTCCGTTAAAAAGTATACTGCAATTATATACTGCAATTATATAATATCCCGAAAATTTATAATTCTGTTCGGGGCGGTAAGATATCTTCGTCCAGTCCTATAAAATACGGCGCTTCCGAATATGGTGCAACGAGTTCTTGTGTACAATCCGGCGATTTCTTCTCCGAACGCCGTACATCTTCCGTCGAAGGATCTTATCGCACCGTACCGAAGTCTGAATACACATATAACGATTTCTCATTATATCAGGGATACGAAAAAACAGTGCTGACGCGTGTATCAACATTTAATGCGGATAATTATCCCAAAGAATCTTAAATGATTAACGGAGATTGAAATGTAACTGATTTTTTTAGAAAACATATGCTATTTTTACAGTAAATTATCAATACTGTATTGGTCTCATTTCATGTTTCAATTAATTGGAAATATACACAGTTAGAAAATGTATGTTAAATTTGACATATTTCACATGTCCTAAACGATCCACTCAAATTTTTGTGTTACTTTGACTAAGATGAATATGTTAGAAAGGAATACAAATATTATGTAAATGACATAAAAAATGTAATACTGACACAATTTATAAGTATATATAAATATTAAATTCATTTAAAACATTTATTTGAAATGTTAATTTAAAATATTATAAATGTTAATTTTTAATAAAAAAATATGATTGCTTACAAATTTTGTCAGTATTACGTTTTTTATGTTATTCCTTTACATAATATTTATATTCCTTTCTAACATATTCATCTTATGTCAAAGTAACACAAAAATTTGAATGGAGATGTTTAGGACATGTAAAATATGTCAAATTTAACACAAATTTTCTAACTATGATTTATAAAATGTTAAATTAATAAATTTTATTTATGTATCTTCGAATTTACGTTTAAAAACATTTTTATGTTATTTGTTCATTTATTTATAAATTATGTTTTAATACTAAAACACGTTGAATATCAATTAAACACAAAATATTCAAATCACATAATTATATTATATTAAATTAACATTCAGGTATATTAAAAATTCATTTAGTTTAACTGACAGTTACCACTCTTTAAATATGGTAATTAAAGAGACTTTCTGCTGCATTCTGGGACTGAATATTGCAGTTACTCTGTACTAATTAATGGAATTCATCTTTTGGAGATCAGTGACGACTCGAATGGAGCCGAAACGTCCGATCTTTTTGTAAAGCAATGTAAGGAAAATTTTCCTTTAAAATATAATTTGTAAACTATGTATAATGCACGAATTACTAGGATTATTGTTCTCAATTCCCCGTTACTTAAATATTATTTCTTGTTTTATCTCAAGAATCGAATTTCTAATCTTTTTAGGAATTCAATACAAAATTTTAAAAGGACTTGAGTGGACCGCTTTTAACATATTTTTTATTGTTGTAATTAAAAAAAATAATATAATATACAAACGTTAAAAATTCAAATCTTTTATGGTATAAAATTGAAACATATACGAATTGAAACATCACGAATTAAAGATCTTTTTCTCTTAAATATGATAGTCAGAGAAAAATATCTCCATTAATTTACTCATAAATGTAAAACTGAAATGTGCACTTTTCTTTATTTAAGATCACATGCGCACATATACAAACTATATTCTGATTATAATTTTATAATATATATTTTATGCTAGTCAAGAGAGAAGGGCAGAAAAGAAATTATTTATTAAAATCTGATTTGGTCTAAGAACAACTCTGTTTAGCTATACGCATCTGTCCGTTTTCTTTCAAAGCACATAGTATAAACAGTAACATACCGCCATTAAGCAAACAGAGAACTTGTGTGTCTGTAAATACTTCGCCTAACTATAAATTAGCACATGCAGCTCGAAGTCTTCATCATTCTTAGAAAATTAAATTTTAACGCTATAGTTAATAGTTTGCTTCGCAACTCCGACATCAATATTTACATCAATATTTTTTAAATTCTACATTTTAATGTTGTAATAATTTCTAGAGCAAATTTCGGAAATATGTTTGTCTCTATATTATTTTCTTATATTTTGTATACTATCAAAATGAATTAATAACTACCGAAAAATTTAGTGACTTTTCAATTTCTTATTATTTGAAATTTTTAATTAAAAATTTGATTAATTAAAATTTAAATTAATGATTTATTTTTTCGTTCTACCTTCTGTTAAAAAAAAATTCAATAAAGAACATTTAATAACGCTGATTAACATTGATGTATAATCCAAAAGTCTATATTGTAAAAAATAAAATGTTAATTTTAACTTAAAGAGACGTTTAGTGGACTTTCTGAGACATGCAAAAATGTTAAAATTAACATTTTTGTGACTTAAAACGTCTTTAAGTTAAAATTAATATTTTATTTTTTACAGTGTATATATCTGGAGTCTATTGATTAAACATATTTAATCTTTAAAATATTTGTTTAATA
>NW_017305885.1:1885500-1887677 GCF_001594115.1 Trachymyrmex septentrionalis
GTGTTTACAAAACAAAAAGTAAATTGTCAACAACTGTTATCGAAGTGTAAATAAATACAGGATAAGTGCAACTGTATTGAAAATTTGACAATTTAAATTCCAAATAAACATGCGTTATATACATATACCTACATTTAATGCGATAATAACTCGAATCGTTAATCGACTGAAAGCTACGTTCGCATAATCAACGATCGCAAGGGTTGAACGAACCACAAGTTTAACACATCGATAACACTTCATTGAGAAAACCAGCTATGTGAAACTATCGCTAAACTTAGCTAGATGCCCATCGACACGATCTCTCTTCCCAACTATAGAAAAGTCGAACACATCAATAATCGATAGAGTGAAGTTTTCAAGATAAACGATATTCTATGAGACATTCACATTCTGCTATTTTAATCTCATCTTAATTAAAATAACATTCATATAATATTTTCCCACGAGACCGACGTGTTTTAAATACAATAACAAAAAAGATATAATATCTAATTGACAGTTATACAATATACACTCATTTCAATATTTTTATTACTTTTTTTAACATGAATGATTTTTCTTTTTATTAAAATAATATCACAATTATGTATGTGTAATTATTAAAACATTATTAAATTAGATCAATAATACAATAATAAGCAGCATTTCGCAAAATACCAATTTATTTTCAAGTTGTAAAAATAAAATATACGAGTGTACTTTTATATTATTTGTTGAGAAGCTTAATATATATATTTAATTTAGATTTAATTATAAAAAAAGATTCTGATTGTACATGAAATAATAGTACATGCTATATAACGTAAGTTATGCGGAAAATTGTAAAGAAAATCTAGTTTTATCGTTGTATATATCAAACGCGAAAATATGTTTAAAAAATTTAACAAAATAGTAAAAAAAACAAAATTCTTAGAAAAAGCTAAATAATATTTTATTTATTCACAAAAAATACAAAATAAGATATTTTAGCAATTTTTTACATGATTTTATTTGTCTTGATATATGGGCAAAATTGTTCAAAATCTTTGATTTTAAACTTCATTCAACTGCTTTAGCACACAATATTAGTCTTTTTTAGCAATAATTCATTGAGTATTTTATTATCAAATTCTAACGACCGTTTTTACAGAGTATAAACCAGATAATAAATTTGATATTTCGTGGTACTCTGAAAAAAAATTCTGCGATATTAAGCGGTAATTACATGCACTATTAATGATGTTCACGCCGTAGATAATTACGCCATTCGCGGCGTACTGGGTTTGTTTTGCAGTATCGTTGTCGCAGTAAGATCGAGTATCAGCGTCCAAGGTTATATCATTTCTTACAATATACTATCGACCGGTAATATCTCTTCTGGCGCAAGTTAATATTCTTAACTACCTAATTAATTCCCTGTTTCCCGAAGTTTTTCCTTTCTAATTGAACGGAATGTTTAGCCATTTAAATTCACGCGAATGGAAATAACCGAAGATAACAGAGGTGTCAATTCACGAGCAGTTTAATTCTTTGAGTCTTTCTGTGGAAGAGGACCTTTGAAAGAGATTATCGAAAGCACTTCTTCATGTCCCTTCGTTAAGTGGAAAGCGTAGGGAGAAAGCAAAACGATAGAAAAATGAACTCGACATGCGCTTATCGCTTATTCAGCGATAAAACCAATTGGACATTTTATATCGCTTTCGTTGGGATAATTTGTGACCGGTTGCTACGAGAAGTGCGAATTTACACGCGAAAAACCAATCAACCTAATCGAACGGACATCGCGACTCGCCCATCGCTAGCTAATGCCATGGCCAATTCAGCCCGCATTCCCGTTTAACTGCAGCTGGCTTCTTCTCATCCCATGCTGGCAATGAACGTAGTCTTCATATGTGATGAATAAAATCCAGAATCAGATGGTCGCGTCTAGCGCTACATATGAACCTACTAGAGATTACGAACCTTCATACAATATTCTTACATGCAGTTATTATCACTAAAAGTGGCCATCTGTATCATACAGAATACGATTCACACTAAAAGAATGCGATGTAGAATCATGTTTAGCATTAAAAACGTGAAAAGCCGCAGTAGTTGTTGGAAAATTTTAATACACAAATCTCTAAAGCATTAGTCAATTTTCATTGAACTGTATATCAAAGTTAAAGAAATAGTTTTCTTACATATGAAACAAA
>NW_017305885.1:1887777-1891417 GCF_001594115.1 Trachymyrmex septentrionalis
AAAGCATTAGTCAATAAACAAATTTTCATTTAACTGTATATCAAAGTTAAAGAAATAGTTTTCTTACATATGAAACAAATGTATTATAAAAATCACTTCAATGTCACGAATGTTATTAAAATTTGATAAGGTAACAAGTAAGATATAGAGAAATTAATGAGACATAATATATTAGAAATTATTTCTTTAATATTCTCTAAATTTCTTGCAGTGAAATTTCATTCCAAAAGAATGAAAGAACATTATTGAAAAAGAGTGGAAATACTTGCGTTCTTGAAAAAAAATGGCAGATTTTTTTTTTAATGAGACGCTCTTCAGAGAAAACAAATCTCCTTCTTTGGAATGAATCCCACTCCAAAAGAATAAAATCTCATTTCAAAAAAAGAGTGAAAATCTCTTAGAAGAGAAAGAGTGCAAATAAAATAACTTTTACTCTTTTTCAATAATGGCAGTATTTTCACTCTTTTGGAGTGAGATTTCACTCCAAGAAATCGAAAAAGAGTGGATTTTGTACACTAATTAATATTTGATTATAACATCTGGCTAGCGAATTGTTGTAATTTCTCATTGTCAGGAAGGTTTCCGTTTTTTTTTTTTGCAGGATTATGATAATCGGGATTCCCATATATCAGACAATACCGTATACATTAGAATAATTAGATAACAAAACCTAAATGTGTCACCAGCTGAATCTCGTGGGCTCGATGGCGCCAAGTTGGGAGCGCACGCCGAGAACGGCATGGATACTATGCAAATAAGCGAACCGCGTAGCGAACAATTGTTTAAACGAGCTGACAATGCGAACCACTACCGGCTATGCGAGTGCAGCACACTTCTTCTCTGTGAATGTGCCTGGAGCACGCATGTCGTTGGCCCTAACCGCACTATGAAAGGTTTCGCGGGTCAAACGTTCTGATGGGACCGAATAATACCAGTGCGTGCCTTCACGAGAGTATTCAACTATGACAACGAGCTCGGTAGCTAACGAAATTATCAAGGGTCCGCATGAAAACGTGAACAGTTCGAATATTGAATATGCGTTCTATGTTTCCCACAAGATGATTATTATCAAACGCCAATTGAAAGGTACCGATGTAATTTGTCATATTACGGATTGAAATTTCCTGATAATATAAAGCTATATGTATTGTCAAAAAGTTAAAAATGTTATATAATTTTTTTTTTAGAAATCTAGCAATTGAGAATTTTTTATATTGCTCCCATTAAAAACTTCAATAAAAAATATTAACATCGATTCTGATTAATATAAAAATATTACGATCTATTTTCATATAATGACAACGCAAAGTGTGCACTTTGTATTTATCTTATAGATGGATCCTTAATTTTCATATTAAATTTGTCACAGAATTCTTTTACTTTTTTTTACATCAAAATGTCCTAAGCAGAATACAAATCATTATGGCATCAAAATAACTTCAAAATTGATTACTAAAAATTAATTATTAAAAGTCATTTTTTAATCATTTACAATTCATTTTAAATGATTTTGATGTTATCGCTATTTTGATATTATCGTGATTTTTTTGTTCTGTTTGAGTATCAAACATTTCAAAAAGAGCTCACAAAACTTTATCAATTATATCAAAATTTAATTTCACAAAAATCGATTATTGAAATGGGATCTCTTTCTTTTCAATATGATTATCTTAATTTAATAAGTAAAATAATCGAATAGCTATTAAATATAATAACACAATTGATTATACACAAGGTGGAAACAACACTGTTAATATTGTGATGTAATACATGCATTTTTAATTGAACAAAAAATGAGGGGAGTGGCAAAGTATTGATTAATCCACGCAGTTGTCTGTACATTATACTTCAACCAACTTATATACTTATTATTTTAAAAATTTGCGTGTTTTTATTAGATTAATATATTCTAAAAGATATATCAAATAAATTCATATTATAATATATAAGTATTCAATTATAAACTCATACTAATTTATTCATATTTTTATATTTTATTAATTAAATAAATAGTAATATAAATAATATTATTATTTATTTAATAACATCAAATTGACTCCGGATATTATTAGTAATTACGTTAGTGAAACAACAAATTAATCCTACAATACATAAATCTTACGTGAATTTACTTTGATGGGAGTGGCTTTTTCATAGCTCCATATTTTGTAAAATAACTCCTACAAATATAATAATATAAATACCACCAAACTATGTAAAACGACTTTCTAAATACTATATATACATAGAGATATATCGACTGCGCATGTATATTTAAGTAATGGTTCATTGGCCTGCGACAACGAATACAGCAATGTTCAAGAATGTGCAATCTAAATGAGAAAAATTTAATCGAATAGAAAGTATTAACGCGCAAATTAAATTAACGACCAATTAACCTGGTTTGTAGGAAAGCATTTTAATTTACAATTACATATGTAAATTCATAGCACAATTCATGTTACAATTTGCAAATGATGTAGTTCACAATGTAAACGTCAATCTTTTATAATACACTATGCAGCTAGATTATAAGAAATAATATGCTGTTAATTTATTAAAGAAATTATCCTCGAAATGTATATTCTCTTAATAGACTAGAATATATATTTACAATTAAATTATGTGTTTTTTATTTAATTTCATGATCTTTAAATTTTATATAATAGGTAATAGCTTAACAGGAATAAAACAGAAACTTCTTCGTAAAAAAATCATTACTGATAGTAAATATTTATTAACATAAACAAATTACATTATATATTACTAGTCTATAAATAATAACAATATTTGACTATATATTTTTTTAAATAAATCTGTAATTTTTGTAGGTGTAAAGATATTCCACAATAATTTAAACGAACTAATATAACAATTTATTCACATAATTTGTCCCCAGTTATCATTTATTACTCAATTTTAAAATTTATTAAATCGTTTCACATGTGTAATAATCGCTAACGATACTGTTATAATATCTCGAATTAATATATCATTCATGCCAATATATTTGCGTTGATTGTGGAGGCAAATATATAAATTATTACAACATAATCATTTTTGCGTGTGCATCGTTTTGCGCGTCGTTTTAAACTAAAGTGATTTTATCAAACACAAATCTCCAAGATTGAATATTGCGCGTGTACGAACTCAATCAGATGAAATATACGTGACGTATCGCACGTAGGTATGGTCATCGCAACGATTTTTAAAAGCTCTAATATATTCGGCGTAAATCAATATGACATACATATTAATTTGATATTGAATTTAATATTGATATTTTATTTGCGGTTAAACAATCATTCTCGCGCTTGGATTGTTCAATCGCCAATTTTTTTGGATTTTCGTACGTATATACTAGTATAGGACGGTATAGCACATTAAATCAAGTATCGACGCACTAAAATCAAGTGTCAGCAGTAAGCACGTTATCTTTTCTTACATACACGTGTACTGATCTTCAATTCTGGCGTACATGCATTTCGCCGAGTTCCCGCGCGCCGAGTGCAAATAATTTTAAGATAAGATAAGTTACGCTCGGGGCGTAGATAATTCCATTGCCTACTGCGGGTGACAACGCGAAAAATGTGGCCCGGCAACTGTATATTCAAGTAGCCAGTATATATATATATATATA
>NW_017305885.1:1891517-1893886 GCF_001594115.1 Trachymyrmex septentrionalis
CCAAGCGATTGAACACAGTTTCTTCGATAAAACGTTTTACACAATAGACAAACGTCGAGTTTATTACGCAATAAAAGGCTTTTAAAATAATTCGATAAAAATAAATGAAATAAGTCCTTCTATCGTGTAATTTCGTAAAATATAGCCGTTTAACTCTCAGCTGCAGATAACGTATCTTCGTGCAAGAGACGGAGAAATCAAAATCAGATCGAAATATTTAACACTGAACGTAGAAATACGAATAATACTCGAAATATAAGACACAAGTCTTCAAAGATAAGACTGTGATATGACTTATCTCTCGGATTTTCTAAATTTTTCATATTTATGCTTGCAAAATCAAAGTGGAAGCAAATTAATCCAAACTGATAAAAAAAAAGTCGTAAACACTGCACATAAAAATTAAAAACTCTGATACAAGGAGACAGCATACACATATAAGAAACAACAACACACAGCATGAATAGAAATAATTATGACTAGTAAATACCGGAATATTTATCGATGGCGAGTTCGACAATCACAGTAAGAATTCGCCATAAAAACAATAGTCCGTTAGATTACTGAATAACGACTATCTGTTACAGTCATACATAAAAAAACATTATCACAGAAAAATACATTCTCGCAAATAATAATTAGATACGTATTTCAAAAATTCATATAATACTTCAATCCAGATTATTAAATTAAAACAAATTCAATTTGTACTTCTATTATTATATATAAAGTCGCTTGTTCAATTAATTTTATTTTATATTCTTAAAAAGAAAAAAGATAAATTCTTGTGTTTCAAGTACATAATCATGAGTTTTTTCTAAAATTTATAATAAGTAAACTTGAAAATGATTAATCATCAAGAAAATAATCTTTCCAAAGATAAACATTACTCTCTTAAAAGGAAGAAAATAAATTGAGTTATCACTTTTCCTCCGTAATAAAATGATACTTTAACGCGTGCGCAATTATCTCGAACGATTAAGTGGAAGAATCGCGTCAGGTTTCGGCGAAGAATATCGTTCGAGAGCAAGGCCGTGCTCCGAAAAGATTCCGTAGAGAAGGCCTTGCGCCTTGCATTTGCCAGGTGCAAAGTGACAAGCGCGCGAGAGAGCGGGCTACGTGCGGAACAGAGAAAGAATCTCGCTACGCGAACTCCACGAGACGTGCCCACACGCCCACGTACGTCATACCTACGTACAATACGTATGTAAACATGCACGCATGCACGCACCTATGTAGACGACTTCCATCTTGAGGATATTTAAACCGGACAGCCCGACGACGTTAATATCCAGGGACAAGAGGTGGTCGTAGATCACCGGCGACGCGCCGCGACGCCGTCAATCGGCTCCCGCCGGGAGCCAGCTCGCGCGCGCGCACAAACACACGCGCAAAGGAGAGTTAATCGTCGAGGTTAGAATCGGCCGTTCGCGCGCGCGCACGCGCCCACACGAGGATGTTACTACGCCACTTGTTGATTCTGACAAGTCAAGAGGCACACCGGCCACGCCGAACACGCACTCACGTACACCTCACCAACACTCACTGCACTCGTCGCTGCTCGTCGCACGCATCAACTCTTCAACTTTCTCTCTCTCTCTCTCTCTCTCTCTCTCTCTCTCTCTCTCTCCCCCCCTCTCTCTTCCTTTCTTTGCGAACGAGACGACGATCCGTTTGAAACCTTCACGACCGTCGTAACCGGAGGCCGTGCGATGCGACACTTCGTGACATCCCGCACGATTTTATGGGTCGTCGATTCGAACGCGCGACGGAGAACGCGCGGCAAAGAAACGACGCCGACGACTCGCGCGAGCGCAGGAAAAAGGAGCAGAAGACGGCGACGCGACGCACGTCCTTCCCTCGCGAGCTAATGTCAATCGACAACTGCCAAACGCAGTTCCACGGCGCACGCAGTACACGCCGGCCAAGCCACGAGCGAACTGGCAACCTCGGACGACTCATAAGGCCCAACTTCCCTCACCACTGACCACGATACACATCGACGTAGCTCCGTTCTCGTCTCGCCGATGCTGCGAAATCCTCGACACTGCTTATCGCGTATCCTTCTTACTTCTACAGCGAGAATTCCCCCCTTTCTCCAGACCGTCTCACGTCCGTGGGCCCCCCTTCGGATAATCGTACGAGAAAATGAAAATAATAAAAGTTTTATGTAATCGTCTTCATTGAGAGGGAAGACTAATGCCGTTTTTCTAATTGAAATAAGCTTTAATGGTTACTGAGAATCGTAGGTTTATAGAGATCTAGAATATCTGCGGGGGGAATTAAAAATAGAATATTATTATAATGTATTGTAATATATATATATATATATATATATATATATATATATATATATATATATAATATAT
>NW_017305885.1:1893933-1900627 GCF_001594115.1 Trachymyrmex septentrionalis
TTTAATTTCAGAAATATGTAATGTATAATGAGAATATATATAATGATCGTGAATATTACCATGAATTCCATTATTCATACTCTCTATATACAGAGTAAGGTTCTTAATTATTATCGTTGTTTCTTTCCCACGTATAATTATGTCCCTATATCTTCCGTGGCACATATTAATAATACTTCTAATCCCATTCTTTGCAAATAAAGAATGAAGAGATCTCAAGGTGAGGGAACCTTTCGAGCGCGAAATCGGACGCCTGGGCTTTGCTTCGCTGATCGTAAGGCCCAGCGTATCATAAGTAAGCAGGGATTCAGAAATCAGAGGAAGTATACTGCTGATGAACAGGTATATAAGCGTCCTGAGCTTGTTTGGGGTCCGCCAAATAAAACTACCGCTCAAATCTACAATCGGCTACATAATGCGAAGATACGATTTATATGCATTTATGTGTAGACTGCAATAACACAATTCTCTTGTGTAAAATGTAGAATTCATAAGTATAATAATATAACAACGTTAACGACTTATTATTATAAAATCTCATATATCACGAATTTTATTTTAGTAAATAATTTTATGAAAATTCCAGGAAAAGAATGATATATTGCTGAAGTATTTAAAAATTTAGCTGGATATAAATCTGAAAATAATTTTGTTGAACTATCAAAATAATTCTTAATATTCAGTACACTAAAAAAAAGATGATGTTATATATCGATAATATTATTTTAATTGAAAATAATCTTGTTACTTCACACACAATAACAGTATTAACGAAACAAATAAATTTTGTCAAAACAAGAGCATGACGTATTTATTTCGTTAATAGTGTTATTAATTAGTAAAATTATTTTTAATTTAATAGTGCTAATACAGCATTATTTTTTTAATGTACGAATCTCGATGAATATGATGAGAGCAAAATATTTTGTAAAAATTTTGACATTTTAACAACTAATGTCTTACATAACTATTTTGAATAGTGCAACAAAATTATTTTCAAATCTATATCCTAAATGTTTAGAAACTTCAGCAAAACTATCCTTTTCATGTCGCTGATAGATTTCACGGATATCGATTCTATATATATCTTTAGTGATTTTAGAAATTTAAAGCGGATATGAAGTTTAACAGCCGTTCATGCAAGAATTTTAAATCTTAATTTATATTTAAAGTAAATTTTACAAATTAAATCCAATTCTATTATGAGCTCTCATTTTCCTCCACGACTCGAAAGATTTTTCGATCTGTTTTCAGTTTGAACGATCTTTAACGAGAATCATCGACGTCAGACAAACCGTGCAGAACCAGACGTTCTGATCTCCGTCATTGATACATGAAACTGGTACATTTTACATCAACTCTAATATATTCTCGATAACGATGCGTATGTATACCACGGAAACGCTTGTGTCAATAACCCAGAGATAGCATCTTGATGTCGTTACATATTGGCCTCACCGATAACGTTATGCATGGTCGCGCGCCTGGTTTACGCGTCGCGGGTATGAATCTAATTAATTTCATATCTGGAATCTGTTTACGGCAATGCCAATTAGTGTTATATTACGGGCCACTTAAATTAAAACCATTAACTATTTGGACAATATTTCTCTGTCCGCGTATTAAAGCTTTTGATTCATTAATCTCATGTACGAGTATATACGAAAACTTTCTGCAAATTTTATTAGATGCGCTATTATTAGAGCATATTTTTATTTTTACCTCTATTTTGAGAAGAATTCAACTAAAAAATCTTACTACAATTTAAAGATATATTAAGAATTAAAAAATTTTAACAAATTAATAAAAGAGAGCTGAGAAATTAATTTAAAAACTATTATTTTTCAATATCTCAGTGTGATCAAATTGAGTTATATTCAATTTTGAATTTTAACTGCTAAAATATTTATCGTTGTAAACTGAGAGAAAAGTTGCTGTTCCAAAAAAATATTAGTTGAGTCAATGCAGCAGTCACGAACTGTTAAGCAAATATTTGTTATTTCAAAAAAATAACATGTCCCAAATCACAAAATTTTGTTAACCTAAATGTATAAATATACTAAATAATTATTACGAATTAAATGCATTTAGTCAAGTTAATTTTTTTTCAATGTACGATATATTTTCCTACATGGAAAGAATGATTTTGTTAAAGTATTTAAAATTTAGCTAAATATATAGATCTAAAAAAAGTAATTTTGTTACACCATCAAAATAATTATTTAGAAGAATTTACGCTAATTGTCAGATTGTCAAAACTTTTTACAATATTGCTCATTATACTTAAATGTTCTATATTATTTTGATGGTTCAACACAATTATTTTTAATTATTTATCTAGTCAATTTTTTAGATACTTCAATGAAACTATTCTTTCCGTATATTTAAAAAAAATCTACAATTATGTCATCTTATAAATAATGAACATTTTTTATTACATCTTGACTTAAAATTATTAATAGATAATTATAAATAATAAAATATAGTAAACATCTAGCTAATAACAATTGATATCGAAATAATCAATCTTAGAATGTGGATGCTTTCCATTTAGTAACAGAAAGGTCGACACAAACATTCTATCTTTCTTGCCATTCAGAGAGTAACAAAGATAGAATGACTCTTGTATGATAGAACGACTTGTGTCACCAAATGGAAAGTATCCTGTAGTAGCCAAATTACTAGCAGAACCTAATATCAGAAAAGTTACAGCGATAACGGACAAATACCTTCACGCCATTCATCGCCAAATATCTCTGTCTGCTCGTCCACTCGCGCAATTTCGAGAGATAGCCTCTCGCTGTTTCCGAACTTACAGAACTTACACGAGATTGCACGAGAGCTAGAAAATTACCGCAATTCCCTGAAAATGTGTCTTCTTTTCTTCTGCGGCACGTACATTTTGCGAGAGATATGACACATTCTTTTTTACGATAATATTGTTGTAATTAACTATTGTATTTGCGTTCAATGTACATACATAGTCAGTCATAATAGCAGTTTTAAATATCCTATTTCATAATATAACTGAAACGATATACGATGAAAAAGTTATTTTTGTTTTATAACGTCTTTTATAAAAAATAGTTAATCATAATATCTTTTAAACAATTTCTAAATTTCAAAATACAATTATATCTAAATATATATCTAAATATAAGCATGTATTTAAAATAATTTTTATAACTGTAAACGATTTCTGCAACTTAAATAAAATTTTAACAATGCTAAAAAATTAATTTGTGAATAAAATCAATAACGTCTCCATCGAAAGTATTCTTATGTAAAAGCATACATATTTTTCTAATACATAAGGGATAATACAATTTTATTACATCAAAAGCGTGTTATTTTCGACAAGAGAAAGTAAACATTCCATTGACCAAAGAATACTTAGTCTATTTAGAACAAAGGTTTCCCAATATGAAAACAATGCCACGGTTATCTTTTCTAGCATTCTCGTTGCAACATCGCCTTGCATGTAAAATAACTTAAAATACTACTGCGTGTAAATAAAGAAAGATATAAGTTTTGTTGCAATCTCGTTCTGTTCGACAAAACGTTTCTACTCTCCCGTTTTCAAAACTTGTTTTATTAAAACTTTGAATAAAATGTCATATTTGTTAGAGAATTTATGTTTTATTATACTTTCTTAGTTTCTTAACTATTTCTGGCCGCAAAAGGAAGATGATATCATTACTACACAAAGATAAGAGTTAAATCAGATTTATTAATCCTTTGCAGTTTTAGAAGCACAGAAGCGAAATATATAATTTATGACAATTTTATGCAGATTCTTCTAAATACACAGGACAATCAACAAATAAAATTTGTGAACAATATTTTTTGTGTATTTATAATAATTTATAAATGATGAAAAATAATATTATCACATTAGGCAACATTAATAATATTAAAACAGAAATAAAATCTTTTATATCAAATTTTTTTTTATTTTGTCTCGAAAAATAAATGAATGATTATTTTAATGACCAAATTATAATAGAAATTATATTGCCATAAAAAAATTAGTATATATTAAAAATCACAATAAAAAAACATGCAATATAAAAAATATACTGATCGTTGATTATTATATACTCACATATATCATCGTCCATTCTGTATTAATTTTTCTTCATAGATACGTACAAAGTTTGCGAAGAGATATATATATCACTACAGTCCTTGATTATATTTTTATTATTCTAATGTCGTTCATTTTTCATAATCGCGTCTTCGCATTGCGAATATCAATTTTGATACAGCAAATTATTAACAAATTTATTAACGTAAAAATTACGATAAAATAACGATTTGCTATTAGTAACGTTAGTAATTGAACAACATCTGTCTGGAGCAAAAAACAACTTGTAATTAAATAATACATACATAATAAATTTTATACAGCGTAATATATAATAATTGTACAAAATCTATTAAAATTAAATATATTACGTAACTATTATAATTTTACTTAAAGTAACTGCTATTATACAATTTGACTTTTTACTTTCTAATTCTCTGAAATTCTTCTGAATAAATTAATAATTCAAAATATATAGAAAATTTTGTAATATTCTTTTCATAACTATAATTTAAAAAATGAGTGTTACACGCGCACAGGCATATGTGTTTATCATCTCGATATAAATGACTGCCCATTGATTACATCCGTGCATTGTGATTTAAAACGACCACAGTCATATTAGTAATTACAATGAAACAAGAGATGTAATCGTCTATTTAATCGAGATGAAAAAGTGCCCTTTATATCGCCCACCATCATTATTAATTTGGTAATATGAATAATTTCTTTATCCGTGATATAAATGTCAATATACAATTATACATATATATTTGTTATTTTCTAGAATTAATGAAGAATGAAAATTTCACGAGTAAAATGATCATCTTACAATAAAAAAGTATATAGAACCAAAAGAAAAAATTATAATGAAATACAGAACAATAAAACAACTATGCAAAGATCGCTGACTTTGCAGCACAA
Organism: Trachymyrmex septentrionalis; assembly: GCF_001594115.1. Taxonomy (NCBI): domain Eukaryota; kingdom Metazoa; phylum Arthropoda; class Insecta; order Hymenoptera; family Formicidae; genus Trachymyrmex; species Trachymyrmex septentrionalis. The sequence continues at coordinate 1,898,945 of NW_017305885.1, forward strand.
AGCGATTACAAATTCCTTTTATTTGCTAATAGTGGAAGATAAAGTCACTCGGAGTGTCCTAGCAACGCAAATTCTTCCTACTGCAGAGATAATATTTTTTGCAAATACTACTTTGAAAAAATTTCACATTCTAATTGTTAATTTTACTCGTTTCTGTCAAGAACACTTGTCGTTCCCGAGTAGCGGTCTACGGATAATCTATCGCGGCTATAGAGCAAGGGAACTTCTATAATAAGAGCGCATCGGACTTTCCATAACTCGGAACGACCTCATGGGACGCAGCCCATCGCGACACTGCGCGGTATACCAGATTTCGACCCTGCGGGTGATCTCTGTAGAAGTTAGCGCCGACGCATCAAATACCTTCTTGGTATTTGACATAACTGACTTGTTAAAATGTCAAACTCAAAGCGCGTCTGTTGGCAGACGTCATTAATATTTGGCCAAATCCTATAATATTAGTGCATGCTTGCCGATAAATCTCCTTCCATACTCTCTAAATTCTTTGAAGTGGAATTTCACATCAAAGACTGAAAATTGTGCCAGAAAGAGTAGCTCAATTTTCAATCTTTAAGAATGAGAGTTCACTCATCAGAATGAGATTTATTTTAAAAGTTTTTAATTTTTTAATTTGTTATATATTACAGTTCGTATCGTGCGTATTTAAACTTTTAAGAAATAAAGTTATAGTATATAGATAAGGAATGATAACGTAATCTTTTTTTTTTCGTACAGACTCATCATCACTGATTGCGCCTTAGGACATCCGCCACCGAGTGCAGTCGCGAGATTTATTTGCCAATAATTGAGCACACGGAACAAAGTTGCTTCAATATCATCATTTACGTTTCACAAAACATTGGGGCATTCTTGCTCCATCTGTTATATTTACACGTTTCGAAGTAAATTTAATAAGACGAACGAATAGGAGCGCGGATAGTGTAATCCATCAATGGAGGAACTAATAAAAGTCGTAAAAGACAATAGTGATCATCTATAAAAAGACGTTACGTTGAAAGGAGAAAACGAAGTAAAACGCGTGATCATTTCTATTTATAATCACATAAACGACATGCGCGCAATGTCACGACTTATTTGCATAATGAATAAAATACTACTAGCTACCGTTTAAACGTGACATGTATTCTAACAGTTAATTTGTAGCAAATTCTCTACATTTTCTTTTTTATTTTTTATTCACAAGTTTAAGTCCCATCAAACTGACCTCAAAATAAAGAGATAAATTAAAAAAGTATTATTTAATTTTTTGTTTAATAATTTAAATGAAATTAATCATGATTGTTTAGATAGATATTTCAACAGAAATGATTGAATTTATATAAATCCTTCTAAAAGTTATATATAACATATACAACGATAACATACTCTCTTTCAATTATATTTGAGTTTCTTCTCGAACAATTTTGTATTCGTTAGCGAGTATAACTGAAAAACACATAAAATCAAAAATCGAGCTATCAATACAATATGTTGTAACATATATAAAACAATAAAAGTTAGAAGTAAACAAACATATTGATTGTCCCATAACACACAGTTTGTCAGAATAATATAAAATAGAATGTGATTTTACTTATAAATTATACAGTTTACCGAAATAATATGTTACACAATTTGACATTATTATATATAAAGTGTAAAATATATTATATATCTATAATA
>NW_017305885.1:1900727-1903926 GCF_001594115.1 Trachymyrmex septentrionalis
TTCGATTATATAACATTTGTTTTTTTTTTGTTTACCGCGAGTAATAAACAGTTACAAAATAAGATCCGTCTTCAATAAACTGATTGTTTAAAATCTTTCAACCTTTTATTTATATAATTTCCACTTATGATAGTTTAATAAAAGATGAAGATCTAAATCGAAAATCAGTTTGATCTATGCTTTTACTATATTTTCATGACGCGACCTTTTCTTATCGGCCCAAAATGATTTAAGATATCTACACTCAGCAATTTTGCTTCATGAAAGAACTATATTTGGCACACAGAACGTTTATTTACATACGTAATAAATTATGTAAGTTTATGTCAATCTTTTGTAGAAGATCTTGTCTTCGGTTTTATACGCTGTTTATTGCAGATAAACATTTTCGACGAAAACATTGCTAAATTTATACTAGAAAATCATATTACTTAAACGTTATTACACAACGCGTAAATCAAAGGCACATATCCAAAAATTATGTTTCTGATTCCGCGTAGTACATTTATTACATTTCAAGAATTTTATTCCGTGCATTAGACACTTAAATTAAATTAAATAAAAATGAATTACATTTGTACTGTACAAGTTAAATAACTTGCACGATTTCTATTTAACATTAGTTACTCACGTAATTAAATAATATAAATTTCCAAACTTGTTAGAATGGTATTCTCTCTCATGACTTATGAAAGATTAGAATTCTCTTTAGAAGATTAAAGAGAAGAGTCCTCTTCAAAAGATTAGTTTCCTTCTAGATATGTAGTTCTTGAATTTTTATGTTATTCAAATTTCTTACCTTTTGTACTTAAGATTTGTTGCTCGACAGTCTCAATATGCTGCGATTCTTCTGGTATCTGAATAATCCAACGAATTTTCCTCCGCTGCATCTGAAACGATCGACCGCGCAGCAGTCGATAATCCAACAATATTTAAGAATCGCGAAGTGTCGCGTGATTTGCGATTCTAGCTGCTAGACTGAATGAGATTAGTAGCGTAAGGCTGATTTAAGGCCGCCGCGACGCCGACAGTATCGACGCGATTATTTTTTACGGACGAAGGTTCACCGATAATACGAACGAATGAAGCACTATTGATAGTACAACGATCCGCAGCAAACCTTCAAATTACCACCAAAATATTTGCAATTCGAGTTTTCTGAAATCTTAGGAATCGCAATCACAAACATCGTTATTGTATTTTAATTCAAAAACTAATTTAACTTTCTCGAATTTTCCTCCTGACACGTATTTGAAATTAAAACTAGATTTCGATTGTATAAATAAAACATTTATATTAATATTGTTTTTAATTGAAATAGAACTTTATTAATTATTTTAAATCCACAAAAATTTGCATTACAAGATTTAAATTGCGAGGTATTGATACAAAGCTTTAAGAATCATTAACTGTTATCTGCTATATTTCTTTAGTGCGTGGAGTTCTTTTTATCTACACATGTACATTTAGCTATCGAAAACTATTTTATAATTCGAGATAACTTATAGATAAGTCATCAAAATAAAGAGAAATACTTTCTGTAATTAATCAAAGAAATACTTCTCCTAATAATTACGTTTAAAATCCATTAACCGAGATCAAAACAACGAGCGTGCTAGCCTCGTGTGATTGCGATTTATTACGCGAACACCTATATGGATGACCTCCACCTGTACACACTCGCACAAATTGCGGACAAATTACGCGCTTCCTACTGTATAATCATTAACGGAAACAAAAGCCAGAGCATCATCGCGCAGCGAATGTGACAGCATGAAGTGTTGCCGTTTTCCATGCACTGGTAATCCCAGCATCCCAGTAATTCACATCTCTCGTCGTCGCCCGATTCATTCTCGTGACCGCGAAATCGTACTCGCGACGAACGCATCATTCGCACCTAATCGACAGGTTCCTGTAGAAACAATTGATCACCTTGAAGACAACTGCGCAACATCGGAGAAGAATGCGTTCTTTTTCGTTCGGAGAACGTTCTATACCAAGCGTCGTGGACTGGACGGTAAGCCGGCGGACGTAAATACTGACAGCGATTTGGTCAGCGGAAGTGACACTGACTATCCGGACGGGGCACCCATCGCGTCCGAGCGCGTGCTCACTATACGTCAACTCCTAACCACGAGGAGGAATTGTCAATCAACGCGCACATACTCATGCTCAGTACTCGCCGCAGTTGCAGCCGGTGCAATCTCACCGTGGATGCCTCTCGGCTAATCACCGGAGAACGTCATCACGCCTACGTTCGCGGCCGGCAACCTGTCACGCGGCATAAGACCCGATAATAAACATGATAATAAGTATAATATAGGTACATGCGAGTCAGCTCGTCTGCATGCAATCGCTTGAGTGTCTCTTTATTCGCTTTTCTTTGAGATTTCTCAGAGCAATCCGGAAACGGTCTTTATGCCTGGGTGAAAACATCATCGATGGATCGGTCATTTGTCAATTATAAGGAATTGAGATGATTAATTTATAATTATAAGACGTTGAAATATGAACGGAGGGATATTCCGTGCTCCGTTTAAGTCTCTGACTTGTGACTATAATGTATTTAACTCATAAATGAGTGAAGAGAGCGATATTATTCGGTCGAGATGAGTCTTGTCTAATAATATATTGTGTGCCATTTTTACAATTTTTAATTCAAAACAAACTGCACACTGATTATATTTGTGTCGGTCTTGAAACACAGTCTTAGACTGGAGCACGCAATCTCACAAATTAAATTAACAGGCAATTTAATATTATTGATGCTAATAAACATCTTTAAAGCACTAAATAATTTCTCGATCTATTTTTATTTTACATTGTTAATCCATAAATACAAACCTATTATCATTCTTACAAAAATTAACATTCTATTTTCTAAATTTTAAAAATATATTTAAGAAATTAGAAAATAATTATTCTGAGAATAATAATAAAATGTAAATAGAAATAAAATAAAAAATAAAAAATGAATTGAGAACGAAAAATTAAAATTTTGGCTTCTCTATAAAAAAAAAGCCAATCATCTTTGTTATATGAAAAAATCGGTGTAATAACTTTATTTTAAATCGAAACATTACTTTAAATTTTTGACATATTAATCCAAATATTGTGTGTGTGTGTGTGTGTGTGTGTGTGTGTGTGTGTGTGTGTGTGTGTGTGTGTGTGTGTGTGTGTGTGTGTGTGTGTGTGTGTG
>NW_017305885.1:1904026-1923983 GCF_001594115.1 Trachymyrmex septentrionalis
ATCCAAAAAACTATAAACTCGAGAATTTCATTTTTGCTTTTATCGTGCAGAATTTTAAACGTCATGTTTTCCTCATCTTTTATTCCGTTTTTCGAAACATATTCGTTATATTGAAACAGAAAAACAGATCTGCGACTACATGCAACAATTTCCTGCTTGTCATGACCTATAAAGAAATCAATTATGTATATAATAATTATAGAAGATGACACGCTTTATTTTTCATCTGTGATTAATCGATTTCTCTACATATACTTTCACACATAAACCACCTGAATAAACTTCAACTGTCGAGACACATTTAATTTGTTCTTTTCAGCTGAACTTCTTGCATTATTCATTTTTCTTCTTTTTCTTTCCACATTGAAGAGATAAAGTACGTGGAAAGAGAGAGATCAGTACAAAAAGAATAGACCTGTTGACTAATTGTAAACAGGTTTTCTCATAATTATTTTTCGTATAGCATACTCGAAATATTTTGTTAGCAAGTGTACAATATAACAAGAAAAGATAGATAAAAATTTCAAACTAACTTTATACCGCGCTAGTAGCCGTTTACACAGGAAACGACGACATGCGAGCACGTGGCAAGAAGTAGCGCGGCAGCCAATCAAATACTTTTTCGGAAAAACGGATAGGTTATTGGCTGTCGCGCTCATACTTCGTTCATTGTCGAGAATATTCTGTTCTATCACGTTATATTTGCCAATATAGCTGAGATATTCTGATAATCTGATTAATTCCGATTTTTTCATTTATTTCCAAACGTGCAGTTTGGTTCGACGGATTATATTCCAGGTATTGGCAGATATTCATTAAAGAAAGAAATTGCAATTAGAGAATAGTACGGATAAGTACGGCTGTACGGAGGTTAAGTTGCAAGTCGAAATATCGAAAAATGTATCTAATGTATTATTTGGACGACAAAGGAAACAGAGTGTACACTTTACAGGTAATTTCTTGTGACATGTCGCACTGTGTAATATATATATGTATAGAGGTATATAAGGTTAGGAAAATTAAAAAGTTACTCATTGTAAAAAGTAAATAATTATGAGTTTGATTGTGATATCGAACATAACACCTTCTTTCTTTTAAAATTCACTTATACATGTCCTATACACATATACTTCTTGCATGTGAATAAAATAACGTAAAAGACATGTGATTAATTCGTTACCTAAAACGTAACTGCATTACCGTTACTAGTAAAAAATATAACGTTACCAACCTAACGTTCCTTACCTAACAAAAAATAATAGTAATAGTGCTACAAGTAATGCATTACTTCTCAATCTAATATATTATTTTCCAGAGCAATATAACATACCTTCTCGAAAATGCTATTAGCACTATTTATGTTATTCTAGCCTTATATATCATTCATGAAGCATTAAAACAAAGGATTAAAATAAGAATAGAATAATATAACTAATGCTCCCTGAACGCATTTGTAATATGGTAGAATATATTGCACAATATATATCACAATATGAATTAGCATATTCATAATAGAATTAAATATATATTATCACATATATCTTTGTAATCGTTTTAAATACTAATTCTATACATTATTTTTTCTATAGTAATTTTCTTTTCTAACAAAATCTTTTTATCTAATTTTATTTTTTTTTTCTTTTTTTAATTGCTAAATTTTTATAGAAAGTGGACCCTAATGGAAAGCCTACCATGTCCGCGCATCCAGGTAAATTTTTACACTTTTGTTATATAAATACTTTATGTAGAATTAACAAAAACAAAAGGCATGATATTGAATGTTTTTTAGCTCGATTTTCTGTAGAGGATAAATATTCAAGAGAAAGAATTATAATGAAAAGAAGATTTGGCCTGCTGTTGACGCAACAACCACAACCTAGCTACTAATATTAAATATATAATTAATTTTATTTGAAAATATAAAATATGAATGAAGAAAGTGTTATGATGTGGGCCTGATACAACCAAGTACGATAATCTATATCTCAGTAAAGGGGTGATTCAACTTTTACACCCACAACTTCCTTTAATGATAACGAGGAAAAATCTCTGTACTAAAGATTATTATTCTACATCATGGAATTGCATCCATTGTTGCAACTTCATAACAACCTTAATAAAAAGTTATACTTCCACTGAAAATTTTTCAATGTAACTTAGATATTAATTATTTTGTATATTGTTCTGTTCCGTTGATAGTAAATAAATCATTTCTAACGTATCAAATTCATTGTCGATACATATATTTACTGTATAAATTTCATTTACAGTTTATTATCTTCGCACATTATATAAAAAATAAAAACTTATATACACAGTACTTTTCCTGACTTGCAAAATATAATAATTTTATTTCCAAAATGGTAATAGATTGCTTATTTGCAATCTTATTACTTTAACATGAATAGCATGCTTGCCAAAGCTTGCTAAATTAATAACATATGAATAACGTATACTATTATATATAACAAAAATTTTTAATATAAAGCGGATATTAATTTACATTCAACTATTTTACAATTCTTAATTATTAACATATTGATGTATGATTTTATTTCATTTATTGATATTAAGAAATATAACAAAATCTATATACAATATCCTTTATCACAATTATACATCAAATGCAAGCATTTAATTGTCAACGTTATTTAGAATAATGCATAATTACGTAACTTTTAAAATGGATATGCATAGTTGATAGAATATATATATTCTAAAATGAAAAGTGAATTAAACATGATTGTATTTTGCATAAGAACAAATTTTATGCGAATTGATTTTTTCCATTTTTATTTTGAAAATTATATATCACAAATTGTATATGTGTGCGTATAGTTGAAATGTCAATATGGTATCCATATTCATATAAACTGAATGCAAATATACGCTTATTACATAATTCTAATCTAAAAGAAACTAAGATGTAATATTACAAATTTGTTTAAATAGATATGATATATGTAATATTTAATTTTATTCTTGAAGTATATACTACAGCACACACACAATTTTGAGTATTAAATTAGAACATTATAAACATTTATTATTTGAATATTATAAATGAAATCCTTTTTTGCATAGGAAATATAATATACAAGTTTAAATTATAATTCTAGGTATATATTAAATTGATTAAATTGAATTTTTTTAACAAATATTAGAAAAATATATAATTAAATATATATTTTAGTTAATTTATATTTATACGCGATCTTTTGCAATATTTTAAAAACATAAAAGCTTTATTCAAGTAATAATGACATTTTATCTAGAATATAACACAATAAATTATTTGATTAAAGTATATTTTATTAACTATGCACATCCCTAACTTTTATATATATATATATAAATATTTGGTACAACATTACCACCAAAATTATATTATCATTATTATATTAAAAAATAATTTGAATATACATATTTTAAACGTAGGATCAACAAATATAATAAAAATAGATATTTTCGCTAAATATATAATAAATATAATAGATAGCATAAATGTATTACGTTATTTAATAGAAATACTTTCTACAAAAAATTGATAATAAACATAGTTTTGTATAAATTTTAAAATAATCTGTAACTTAATAACTATGAATAATCGAGAGTATTTTGTGATTATCTTACATTTATAAAATTAAAAAATTATAAATAGCAGATCAATAATATTCTAGAAAACATGGCAACACAAGAAAAATGTATCTAATAATCCAATTCTGATGAACAAACACTAACAAATATAATGTAAATTGTTTTTCTTCATAGATATATTTTTTAATTGAACTGTAAGTATTATTAAACGAACACAATATATAGCATTAAATAAATTCCTAGTTTACGTATCAAATTTATGTTCATAAGAATTTACTATATGTTACAATTTAACATAGTAAAAATATGTAACATTTATTCACAAGCTTATGAGTATATTGCTAACAAGTATTTGTACAAATTTTACATGTATTTGTATTTTATAAAAGAAAAATTCTTATATTACCATTTTTCTTAAGATACTAAGATGGTACTAAAATATTTAAACAAAAAAATGATTGCAGAGCAAACAAGATTCAGCTGTTGCTAAATTGTAAATAAATGTGGGACAAAAAAGAAAATAGAAAATGAAAGAAAACATCGTATGCGTAAAATGATAAAAATATATAAGTACATAATTTAGGATATAGATAGCAAGTTCTCTCAATATTTATCATAACTGAATCATTGAGAATTGTCGAGAAGTCGAATATTTTCTATAATATTTCTTGTGATATACCCTAGATACCTCATATTATTGCAATTACATGATTACTTTCAGATAAAATTTAATTCAATTATAAAATGTAATAATTATATATGTTAAATACAATGTTTCAATACAAAATTCGAGTATATATTTAGCTAGAAGCTTTAGAATCTTCATAATTTTTAAATAAAGATATTTTTTATGGCATCATTATAATTATTAATCAAAAAGTTCTTCTTTTTTTTTTAAAGATGAGTGGCTTTGGTAATATAAAATTGAAGTGAACTGTAAATCTTATAGAAATAAATAAATATTAAACTATTGTACTTAACGCCGATTTGGTTATTTCAAAATATTTATATGATAACTTAAGTCTTATCTACTATGAATTTAAAATGAGGTATTTACATAATTATATATTCACTTTGATACAAAAAACAACTTGTAATTACTTCTTAAACTCTTCCTAAATAAAGATGTTCATGACTCGTTACACACAAAATCAAAGAACATGTATACATCTTTAACAACAATTTATACATCTTTAATTAGATTCTGATGGAACTGCTGGCAGAACATGCACCTGTTGTGCTTTACTGGCATTATACACTTGTCCCGGACTAAATGGTTCTAATCGAGGACCAGATCCTAAATCATTTTTATTACGGACGATATCTTAAAATGAAAACAAATAAAACAATTACAAAATTTCATACAACTTAGAGGTAAACGTAATATCTTTTTCTTTGAAATTATAATTGATAATTTTAATAAAAATTAGATAAATTTGTTCACAAATTAAATAATGTACGTAATATTTAGGCATAATATGCAAAATATTTAAACTTACCATTTTTCGATTCTGTTGCAGGTATATACCGAGATAATCTAACAACAGGGAGAGGCAAATAACCACTTGTCAGAGGCATTACATCTAATGTAACGCTTTGTTTCTCTACTATTTCTAACGATACAATGCCTGCTGTCCGACCACATACCGCCCACATAGTTTGGTCCGCCAAAACCTCGTACATTAACTGTGGTGGAGGATTTGAACTAAGACTAGGTATGCGCATGACTGTAAGACACAAGTGGCACATACTACCAGCACGACAAAATTCACCACCATTTGTTTCGACTTTCGAGGATACTGTGAATAAAGTCTGGAAAGCATCGTTACAAAGATAAGTTATATATTCCTAATATATAATAAGAATACAGAGCATAAGATTTTACAAGTATAGATACTACATTATTACAGATTGTCATTAATCCATGACTTCTTGTTTAAAATAAATAAAATATTTTGAAAGAAGTATACAATATGTAATTGTATACATTTAACATATCAATTAATAATTAATAATTTTTCTTACCACATAATCTGTAATATCAAAGTTGCATCTGTAAACACTACATGCTTTTTCAATTCTTTCTAGATTATGTATATGTAGTGGATCATCATCAACATGTGTATCATTTAATTCTTCAGTATCATTAACTGATATATATTTTACACGAAAGTCAGTCTTTATTGGTATCGTGGATTTCTCATCTTTCCCAATTTCAAATTCCCACATAAAGGAAACGTTCATTCCATTACCTATAAGTAATTTCTGACCCGCAATAGGATTTAAACTTTTAAAGTTAACGTCTATTGACGAAATTGTCATTAATTCAGGCTCAGTTAATTGTAAAAGCTGACTTGTCAAACCAGTTACGACTATTTGAATAAATTTTCTTTGTTTTGCTGTGTGAAGTTTCATACTTGACATTAATGGTGGACCAAAATGCAAAGGTATACTTTCTTCCGAACCCCATGGACATTGAATATTCAACTAAAACAATTTCAAGTAATGATATTTAGTTATGATATTTATTGCACAAAAGAGAATAATATAAATTATAAATGTTAAATACTTTATGTTCCATAGATGAAGAATCCTTCTTTGGTGGTAGTTCAGCTAAAATTTTTAACTGTATTTTTATGGTTTGAAATGGTTCGCACGTTGGCAGTGGTATCTCTAACTCTTTTACCATTACTTTTTCAACACTTTGTGATTGTACTGTCAATCCGCGTGATGTACGTAATTTTAATTTCATTTCTTCGGTTATTTTTGTACTTCCACTCGATATAACTAATTCAATATCTTGAGTAAGACCTGCCAATAAATCTCTGCCACATTTTACGGATATCGTTGGCTGTGTCTTTGCTACTTCGTAGCATAATCTTGGATTTAGTACAGATGATAAAAATTCTAATTTTTCTTCTATCACCAATGATAACTGGCTAACTTTGTACAAACCCGGTTGATTCACTCGTCTTGTTAAGACAAATGTATTTACACCAGGTTTCATAACGAATTCATCACAGGAAAGTGCTTTGCTAAAATCACCCTTTATATTAATTGAAGGTTTTCTATGTTTTGCGCTATCTGAACGCCTCACGAGCGGCTTCATGTTTTTACTAATAACACTAGCAGAACCAAGACTTCTATCTTCCTTGTAATCCAAATAAGAATATACTTGCAAACGTAATAAACTGAGATCAAGTAGTTTCATATCTTCTAATGTACACTTTGATAACCTGAGCAACAAAACAAAGTTGAACAAAAATTTAACGTATAGAAAATAGAAAATACTAAAAAAATAAAATAAGCATTATTGTAAATATGATATTAAAATAACAATGTAAATACATTATTTTTTACAATTTCATTTTAGAATTTTTTTCTTTGTAGTATATATTAAACATTATATATGAAATTTTTGTAAATAAAAGTATTTTATTCATTAATACTTACAATTGAACTGGAGGATCAATAGATTTTAATCCTTTTTTCTTATTAGGTATAGATGGCTTTTGCATTTCCTCTACAGAAATAGCGGCGCTAGTGCATCTTACTTCTCGAGGAAATAAACTCTGTACACTGATTTCAACGTTAACTACACAGTCTTGAACTATTTTATCCATTACTTTAGCTTCCATACTGAGTATTGTAAAAGCACATCCAAGTTCCGCGAGTAATGATTGAGGCGAAGAGATCATTTTCATATATCCTAGCATTTCTTCCAAATATGTATTGCGTACAGTTATATGCAAAAGACTTGCGCTAGCTACTGCCGCGCACACTTTAGTATATTTCTCGACATCGTCCATCCGTTTGTAACATTCGGCTAACTCCAACTGTGTTTGCACTGCCAAGTGATGCCATCCTTCGTCCATATAAGTTTTTAAAGCATCAGATAAAAACGCTACTGCTTTCTGATTTTCTCCGAGTTCGCTGTAGAATCGTGCCAATTCTTTGCCAATTAATCTGGCTGATCGAATACGGCCGACATGTTTATATGTGCCCATGGCTAATTCTGCATGTTCCAAATATTGTTTCTTGAATGCTTCTTTGGATGAAAGTGCCTCTTTTAACTTGTCTGTAGGGGTTAATTTTCTTTCTACTTGTGGCTCTGAATCTCCTATACCTGCTATAAGATACACAACTGTATGCAACTGCTCACTAGTCGGTTCACTTCCTGGCATTAGGCCGCACAATTTTCCTAAGCTTCCTAACTAAAAAAGAAAAATATATACATATATATATATATAATAGGATATATGTAAAAAACATATGTAATAGAAATCCAAGGAGGATTACATATCATTTAATTATTTATTAGCAAATAATAAATAAATAAAATAATGTCAAACATAATATAGCAAATTATTTACCTTATCTCTTGCAAGTGCCCACAAACTAGCTGTATGTAAAGAGCACAAATCTAATTGTTGATTGTTATCGATATTATTGGTGCACAATTGACATGCTTGCAAGACCTCTAACGCACAGAGGAATGACCAGCATTCTATAGAGCCTTCAGGTTTCTGTACCTCTAAGATTCTTAGCTCACTTAATGTATTATGAACAAATGATAAGCACCTTTGTGCAACCTGTCAAGAATATTCAGTAACAATTATAAAATATGATAATTATGTAAAGCTATTAATTATCAATAATGTGTTGAATTTATACGAACCTCCCAAGGTTTATTAAGCAGGAGTAGCATGGCACATTGTCTACTAAACAAATAACTCCTAAGATCTAATAAAGATGCCCTACATTCAGCCAAAAGAAACCTTAGACGGTGATTTGTACCGTTATTTAAATTCACACCTCCCCAATTGTTCAGAGGCGTTTGAAACAGACCCAACCATCCTGGAGTATCTATAAACAGTTTATCTACATTTAATTTTTCACTTGCATCTCAATATCTGTTCTCATTGCATAATGTATATTTTTAATACAAACTAAATATTTAAAAAATAAACCACAATACCTCCTACATTAGAATTGAGCACAAATTGTGTAAAGAGAGCGTCTAGTTCATCATACTGTACCAATGCCTCATCGTACAAACCCAGCATTTGCAATACAAATGCCAATTCTTCCTAAAATGCCAATTCAATTGAATAATGGGAAAAGTACAAGTTTCAAAATTAATATTAAAAAATTCAAAAAGTAACACGTCGTTCCATAGAGAACGACTAATTCGTCAATGAGTCTAGAGTTTAATTTCAACTCTCATCTCAAGAGTATATTAATTATTAGTTAAGTATATTCTCTCTTTTATAAGAGATAGGAAAACTGAGGATCAGTATATTACGAGATATTATAAATGAAAAAACATTAGATATATTATAATTTCGAGAATCCATATTTTATGTAATATTTAATTCTTTGTGAAATAATTCAGTAGAAATGAAAATTTATAGCAAGCATTACCTGTAAAAGAAAATAATGGCAGAAATTCCAACTAGGATTGTTCCGCCTTTCTCTCTGTTCACGTATAATATCTTCAAAACGCGACAGGGTTCTGTCATATGCAGTCAACATCAAATGACGAATACGAGTTATCAAGCCTCTCCATGATTCCGCGGAACGAGATTCAGATTTAATTGGATTAATTACAGCAAAGCATCTGTCAAATAGATTATGGATATAAATACATTTCTATATTATGTTACAAGATTAATAATATAAAAGATCATATCGTATTACCTGTCGCCATTTTTAGCGGCAAAGTCACTTCGTATTTTATCTAAGACAGTAGTCCTAGGCAACAATTTATTGGCCTTCTTTACATCATATGTTTCTACCAATACAATCATCCAATCTTGAATATGATATAAATTTAGTATTTTTAACCAGGCATCAATATCATCTCTGACACTAGTCTTATAAGAATCAACATCCTAGAAGAATATGTAATATGAAAATTTATTTGTTAAATTATTAAGAACATGAATATTAAATATTGTAATCTACAGATGCTTCTAATATCGTAATAATAATAACTTTTTATTTAGAATAATTTAATATTATTTTAATAAATTTAACATACAATTTTTAATATATTTTTAATATAATAAATAAAAGACATATCATTCCCTATATAAATATGTTATATATAATAAAAAATTAATTCAAATGAAGGACTTACAGAACATTCTGTCCAATAAATATGAAAGATTGGTTGCTTTATGAGATGCCAATCTTTGTCAGTAGGCAAAATATCTCTGGAAAATGGCACAAAAGTAGCCCCAAGTTTGACTTGTTTAATTGGCCTGCTGAACGATCGGCGCCATTCCACTGTATCCATAGGTATAGCTTGGAGTAAATTCTTTTCCAATGTAGAAAATAAATTTTCATCCCCAGCACCTGTATCATTACACAAAAATTATTATATTCCAATCCTATGTCATCTGCTTTGAGAAATGAAGCAGCAGATTAGCATAGGTCAAAATGACATCCTACATGCATTGGATTACTCATTTGTGTTATAAGAAACTGTTGCAAAGTCCACTTTGTACATTTGCTACATGAATAGACCTCTTTTTAGCTGAACTTTTTGCATCTTTTCATTTTTTTTTCCTCCAATATGAAGAGAAAAAGAGGAAAAAATGAACTGTGCAAAAAGTTATACTGAAAAGAACAAACCTTAAATTAAAGTTATGTGATATCGATAGCAAGAATTAAAGGAATTAGGCAAAATACTAAATTAAGTCTTGCAAGATATTAAATTATCTAAAACAACATAATAATAATTCGCATGATATATTTTTTGATGAAAACATAAAGTTGACATATGTTTCTTAAGAAAAGAAAAATCCAGAGACACGCATTATTGATGATACAAATTTTATCCAGACATCGATTATCTCGGTTGGATGAAAGGAAACAAGAAACACTGTCACGAGAATTGACAGATGGACGGGCAGGAGGGGGGAGGGTGTCAAGAATGGTGCCTGAATGTCGCGTTATCAGCGCGACACGGAGGGGCGAAGCGGGGGAGACGATCGCGGCGAAACTCACAGGTGACGATCGGTCTGCTGTCCACAGAAGCGCCCGCCTTGCATGCCTCGCCAGCCACGGACGATCCCCCATTGCAATTCATCGTTTCTGAGGACTGGCGGTGCGCCTCGCGAACTCGCTGCTCCCGATCGGGCCCACGGTCATAACTCTTCGTCCCTCTCTCGCCGGCGCGCATATAGGAACCCTCTGCCAAGTCGCTCGGGGATCCGGGTTTCGCCGAACCCGCCGCGAGCGGACAAGTGACTCTAACTAACGTGGTCTCAGAGGCGATAAAAAGACGAGCCGAACGTCCATAAGCATCGTTCACCTCGCACTCTCAAGCTCCATTGAGGTTGGGAATGTTGGGATTCTTTAGACATCTGTTCCTTATACTGCGTTGACTTACACTTTCCGCACTTGAAATGAGAAAAAAAATATCACACAATTGCACATCAAAATGAGAAAGAAGAAGGACGAGAAGTGCAGAAAGTGTAATTGTTGCGATGTGCCGTTTTGTATCGATTCGTGGAAAAGCGGGGCTCTCGATATATCGTGTCATCGCGATATTCGTCGCTTTTCAACACTTCCGATTGGCTGTATGTTTATCAAAGTGACATGATCTTTGTTCGTTTATATTCTCTGCATTTACACCTTTTATTTTTCCCTTCCTCTTCAACGCTAAATTATATATAGATTTCCCTCTGTATGTATCCATCCCGTTTTAAGTGCAGAAAGTGCAATGACGCAGTGACAATTTCGCTTGTTCGTTTACTTCGTTCCACTTGAATAGAATTAAACGTAGTATTCTATTCAATTCCTTTTAAAATGCTTTTTACAGCCGATCGTTCTAAAAATTGTGCTTCTTCGCGATGGCATTGTCATGCTGTTTAAACTAAACGTGAAAGTTTGACACATTCTTATTCTCATGATATCTTTACTTTTAATTACGAGACATTTCGCAGCAGTTTCATCGACTTTTGCATTACTTTGCGCTGCGAATTTGTTTGAATTACAATTTCTCCAATTCTTTTTTTAACTCCTTATCCAAGTATTCTTAATTTTTTATAAAATTTTGAACGTGCATATACGATTGTTAAAGTTAGTAGTTATACCTAATATAATACATTTTACATAACCTTTCGTTATGCCAGCCAAAACGATTATTCCGCTTTAAAAAATTTAATAACAAAAAATATGGTCCCGAGAAATTTAAAAATACCCGGCGATGTGATCCCTTCGAAGAAGGAAAGTCAAGGCTACATCGATAATTTAAAAAAGAAAGAGAGATTTCAGTTGGAAGAGCTTTTAGAAAGGCAGAAAAAAATTCTTGCTAATAAGTAGGTAGGACGTGAACTATTGAATCTTAATGTTTCGAACAATCTTGAAGCATCTTGTTTTCTTTTTAGAAAATTTATCTCAACGCTTCCCGACAAAGGAGAGAAAATTATAAGCTTCTACAATAAGATACAGAAGGAACTTGAACACAGAAATGAAGTGGAAGAAGCAGCTAATGTACTGTCGCGGCTTAACATAGCATCCGAAGGCAAAATAGCTATGAGTAAACTAGAATGGACAGGAAAATATAATGAAAGGGATGATGAAAATATGACTAAAATCGTTGACTTAGATAGTGATGACGAGGAGGATCCACTAAAAATACTAGCACAGGTTGATAGATCTTGCTTATAATATTGGTAATAACTTTTGTCAATTGATATATATGTATATATATGGATTATTATGCTTTAACAGCCTACAGGAACTGGTGTTCACAAGAAGAAAATTATACATATAGTACCTGAAGAAAACCTCATTAAACCTGAAGATATAGCAGAGATTGAAACTTTTAAAATAGATCCTTTAAACACAGAGCATGTCAAGTATATCGTTGATAAAGTAGAGAAAGTACAGGAAATGAAAAAAAGGGAGCCATTTAAACCACATAAAACAACAAAGAGCAACGTACATGATCCAATGAAGGAAAAACAAAGAAAATTACATAAATATTGGGAAGTCACGGCAGCTACACCACCTCTTATAGTTCACGGAGCAGCTAAGGTTCTGAGTTTGAACGAATCTTTAAAATTACAGAAGGAACAAACTGAAAAATTACAGGTATTTGACATTTTCTATTTTTTATATCTTTTCATTCTTTTCAGGGACTAGAAAAAAATTTTAATATGACATTTTAATATTTAACAGAAAATTCAAGCGAAACATGCAGTGGAACGTCTAGCTAATCAAATAGAATATAGTATTGGTCCTACACCACAAAATGTAGGCAGTTACCGCACACAATATATGAACGGTTCACTTTCCTCGTCTTCTTCTGATGATGAAGAGGAACATGAAATGCACGATGAGGAAGATAACGACAGAAGTGGAACAGTTGTATTTACTATAGATTCTATAGAAAGCTAACAAAGACTGTTAAATATTGCGAATATGCACGACAAATTAATTCTAATATTAATTTATTTTTGCTTTAATAAAATCGTTTTCCTTACATGATTCTGTATATAATATATTTCAATTTTTTATGTCGAGTTTGGAGGTGAAAGAGTATTCTGGATTAGATATTTAAGAGACTTTATTTTTTGTTTTTGTAACACATATGTTAATTGTATCCAAAATTATTGATGATCGCTGTATACGGTGCCGTTGCTTTGGCAACTGATTCACCAGCTTGCTTGGTAAGTTTCTACAAACAAAATTTAATAATTAGTAAATCTCGAATATTTACATACAAAAATCTTTGGAAAGAAATCACATCGTTGGATGTGAAATATGACCAATCTTTAATGTGTTAACTACCTTAAGTTTATTCCTCTTTTGAACTTCAAGGATGGCTCTGGCACGTCTCTTGTTCTCCAACGTGCGAACCACATCCTTATACTTCCATCCAACTTCATGAGACAATCTACCCACGTGACAGTACTGAAAATCAAAATTATATCAGTATCCATATTGCTTCAATATTTCGACAAACTATTTTGTATAAAATTTTATAACTCAGTTTAATAGATCATCATAATAGTCAAGTAGACTAATTTCAGACGCAAATTACCATACCATCATTGTTTTTTCATTAAACAGAAACAAAATTCAAGTATAAAAGAGACAGTTTAAACAAATTTAAATATACATAATACATCTTACTTTTCTGCCTGGTTTGAGGCACATCACTCTCATAGCACCAGGTACAACAACACGCTTCCTGCGGTCATATGGTGGTGGACAACCTTCGTAAACCTTTAGTCGCCTAAGAGCATCTTTACCTCTTTGTGTCTTATGTGGAATCATACCTGTAAATGAGTCTTTTTAATATCTCTTCATTTGCTTCATTATAAGATAGTATATGAAAACATGGCATCATAAAAAATAATTCTTTTCATGACCTCATCAAATAATGTAGGTAAAGGTAAATGTTTGTTAATCATCTGCAATATTTCTATTTTATGTTATGATAATATAATCTCAACTGTACATACCACGAACTGTTTTCCAGAAGATCTTGCTTGGCGCTCGGAAGTGGAATGGACCACGTGCAGGATTTACGTTGCATCTTTTCCTCAGAAAAGACATAAACTTCAACTTGTTCCTGAAAATTGAAAAATATATGTTTAGTATCTATATTGTTTCAACATTAAAACAAGATTGCATAAAATTTTATGATTCAGTTTAGAATTTCTATCATAAAAGTCGGAACAGACTAATTTCAGACGCAAATTACCATACCATCATTTTCCACTATATAATATTAGATAATATTAATTATACTATTGCTCATCCAATCTTTTCTTATATAAAATAAAGTAGAATGAAATAGTACTAGTATTAATAATAGCTGTTACTATCTATTCTTATTAGGTAATAAAATAATAAATATTATAAATCAAATAAGACTCCTTATAATTCAAATAATAATGGACAAAAAAGGTTAACAGAAGTCAACGTAGTAGATTCCAAAAATAAATTTGAAATTAATTTAAAATTTCACATATTTAGTATTTTAACAAATATTTATGAAACTGTAAATTGATTTCAAATTTACTGTTGCAATTTAATTACTTTGTTAACTCCTATTAGCTTTCTTTATTCATCATTTAATAAATTTTATTCAATTATTATTGTTGGTTTTTTAATTAAATACATCAATACTAAAGTAAGAGGTGCGTTCCATTTTACAAAAAAATGTTACACGATATATCATTTTATCATTGTTTTGATGAACAAGGATAAAATAATACATCGTGTGCATCATGAATAAAAAGAAACCAATGCACCCAAGACATAGCTAATAAGAACTTGACAAACCTGAAGAAGTTACCGCTAATGTTGAGTTGCTCACTGCGTACGACGATAACTTTGTTGCCTTGCAGGATGGTTTTGGCAACGATTGCAGCTAATCGTCCAAGTAAATGGCCGCGGCCATCTATTAATATTGGCTAAAACAGTAAAAACCTCTACAGAAATTAAAAATTGACCATCATACAGTACAAATAATTCTTGCTTCTACAATATATTTCTTCGCGTTGCTTGCATTCTTTGCACTCAGCATTTTCGCTCTTTTTTCAACACCTGAATATACATTTATCTCATTTTAAGTGCAAATACTTTGAAAAATTTCAAGCAACGTGGACAGACATATGAGATATGTTCGCGTTGCGTGAAGTCCTCACATATTTTTTCACTTAAAATGAGATAGATACATATTTTGCCTTAAAAAGAAAGCGAAGATGTCGGGTGCCAAAAGTGCAACAGATCTAAAATGTGTTTGCATTACTTGAACTCCTTAAACATTTTTGTATTTAAGATAAATATATATTCAGACGTTGAAAAGAAAGATGCTTGGTACAAAAAGTGCAAGTAACGTGAATAAATCTATAATGCATATAAGTATTATATGGGAGCTACAAGATTCGCAATACATGCAATTTAGAGCATGGAAATATTAAATCGAAAAAATCAAATCTAGTTTGGAATTTATACTATTCGATATACAATGCGTTTCGATCTCCGCGTGGAATATATGATCAGCTTCGGATGCTACCACGTGCATGACGTTAAGTAGCGAAGCAGCTTTTTTTTGGGTAACAGCGAATTTTCGAGAAACATTAAAGGACTCTTGCATTACTCCACATGTTAAGTAATCGCGATTGCGTACATACACCGAGTAAGAGTTACTTAAACTATTAGAAATATCAAATTTCTGAATACGAACCTTCTCGCTGAAGCCCGTCATCCTGGAATCTTACCGGAAAGGAGTCACACAATGAGAGAAACACACGAGTCTCTACCGGAAGACAACTACGCCGCGCACTGCGCGCAGAGCAACGCAGTGTAACCAACGTCAAAATCTGTTTTTACGATTTTTCCCTAGAAGATAAGGAGATCGATTCTGTATCTTCAAATAAGGTAAAAATTAGAAAAGTGAGCAAATTTACTAGGTATTGACCAATGAAATTATCAGTATTTTAGTAAATTCGCTCACTTTTGTCATTTTCATCTTGTTTGAAGATACAGAATTGACCTTCAGTTATAAAAAAAAACAAATTTCATGATAAACACAATGGTTGAGTGAACGCTCAATAATTGTTGTCTACGATTGAAGTAAACTTTTAGATCCATAATAAATCTAGAAGAATGAACCAATAGTTACCAATATCCGTAGAGAAAACTGATCAATGGCTGCGTTTAGCAGACCACAACAATGGGCGAGTTCAAGACGGCAAAAGCGGCTAGGCATGCTTACCGAGCGATTGAATATGATTGGTTGGATCTATAAGTAACAACCAATTACGTTCATTTGCTCAGCGAGCAGGCTAGCCGCTTTGTTAACTTGAACGTGCCCAATTTTACAATTGTTTTGTGATTGTCTGCTAATAATTTAATTTTCTGGTTCTGCTGAACGTAACCATCGAGCGCTTATTGATTTTTTAATATAATTGGTGTGAATTTTTCAAGTTTAAAGCCAATATTCATAATCGGTTTTTATATTTAAAATACTATCTTAAAGTTGTATTCACAGTACTAAGACAGTCTTTTACAGCTTCTACACACAAAATGCGGCAATGCTTGCCGCAATTCAGCCAATCAATTTATTGCTTTTCCATATATAAAAGCCAAAGAATGATTGGCTACTATCTGCGGAAGCCATTAAAACAAGAATAAATTATAAATACGGATCACAGTCCGAATTCAAGTCAGTATTTGAGAAATTTAAAAAATAATTGAATAGGTTCGATTGGAATCCATTTTTGAATAATTTTATATGTACCCTAATTAATTTAATCGGTGATTAAATAAATTATCAAGTAATATAATTATTTCATTTTGTTGACATAAATTTTATAATTATTAATTTCTCATAATTAAATATAAAGATTAGACATTTATTTGCATCGCATGCTCCAATATGCTTCAATATGCTCCTACTCACTCCAACGTGCTCGTTGGAGTAGGATCATGTTAATAATTAGAGTAGCCATGCAACGCAAACAATGAATTAAAGATATGATTTTAAAAATATAGCTAACAAAATTATCGTAAATTGCAAAGAAAATAGTAGATTTAAACAAAAGTAGAAATGATTATGTTAGACCGATAGTATTTCAAAAATATGCATGAAAAAACATACAAGATGACAGCTGTGCTTTTTTTATATAATATTTAAAAATTATAATCAAAATATCTTTTATCTTGTGCATCTATTTCAGAGCTAATATCATCATTTCAGATAAAATAATATTTTTCTTTTAAAATAATTTTAAATTTTATTATTATTTATTAGTAAGATATATGTATCATATATTATTACATGTATTACATGTATTACATACTATTGTGAGTATGATCAACGTAATATTATTACAAATGCTTTGAAGTATTCTTTGATCGATTCGTAAAATTCTTTCTTCTGAATCGGTCAAAATCAAACGCTTCAAAGCATTTGCAGTGAGACTTTGACCGCATCTCGTATATTATGCAATTAATAGTATATAGTTAAAGTTATAATAATTCAAACACAAAATTAAAAAATTTAAAGGAAAAATATATATTATATATAAGATACATTTGTGTGTAAGATAAATTTACACATTGTCTTTGACATATTTCTTACATTTATATTCGCATATAGTCCGTATCTTTTTTTAAATAAAAAATATCTTATTAGTCTTCAGTATTTACTGAGAACTCTCCTATATTCCTCTGCTTTAGCAACAAACCATGGCTGCAAGAAGGTATATCTTTCGTTATCAGGAGCTTCTTCAGTATAACTTACAACATCTCTAATGAATGATGTCCAGCGAAATTTATACATGCATTCATTATAATCTTTAGTGACAATTCTTTTGACGTTGTCTAAAAATATCTTGCAAAATATTTTACTTCTGTTTATATCACAAGACGGCTGCAATATAAATACATAATTTTACATTAATAAATTCTTAAATCAGCATTATTGCACAATTTTAAATAAAATTATTTACCTCTGAAAGCTTTGGCAAATCACACATTGAATATTCTTTTATTATTCTCACTATATTTTTGTCTTTTAATCCACATATAATTTTATTTATATTCGCCAAATAGTTCTGACTCCACCAGCACATTACTCTGGGGCAGGAAATTTTGCCATATATATTTCCATCTTCACTAAGTAGTGGAAATGTTTTCAACTCAATTAATTCAAAAGTTTTTCCTTCAAGTGTATCCGTTATAGGCTGTTGCGAAGCAATACCATCTATTTCTGCTGCGTATAATAATGAATGATTGTCGAAGTTGGCTTTAAACATACAATGAAAATGTTCACACTCATTAAGAGGTCGTTTTGGATCTGGTGTATGTGATGGATGATCTAAAAAAATTCATTACATTAATTAAATTAATTATATAAAATAAATTAATTATATAATATATTCAACAGGCACAATCCATTTTATTTGTTAAATATATCTGAAGTAAAAGCATAATCGAATTTTTATATAAATAAAATACCTGCTACCATGTACTGCTCGAACTTATATCCCCATGAAACAAATTGTTTTTCTAACATTGATGCATTGACGTAATGATGTTCTCTTTTATCCGAATAAAACTCACATAAATATATTGTACCACGATATTTACTGGCGCAAATAATCCATTCGTCATGCATTTTATATGGGCTACATAATATTGTTTTTATTGCCCCACGAGAAGCAATAAATTCAATATCCAACCTAATTAATATTATTTTTAATTAGAAAAAATGACTACTCAGTAATATATACTGATAACATAAAATTGCAAAAATAATTTTGTTATAAAATGCGTAAAAAGTGCTGTCTGCTTAATCATTTATTCATTTATTGTAAACTATACAGGGTGTCCTACACAAACAACACCCATCCTTTTAAGAACGGATTCTTTGGAACAGTCTAAGAAGAAAATACTTTAATACGAAAATGTCGAAGCTATAATAGTTTTTAAATTAATAGCGATTAAAATTTATTAATGGAATTTATATTATTTTGACGTTAAAGACGTCATTTTGACGCCAAAATGATGATAAATAACGTCAATTTGTTTGCTGGGAAAAGATTAATTTAATAGCGAGATACTACATATTTAAAAAAAAATAAATAAATAATTTCATAATCATATTTGTTCATCTGGTAAACATTTTGTAATAATATCATCATGCCTGCGAAATATCAACTTCGTGATTAGTAAACTTTAATCGCTATTAATTTAGAAAGTATTATACCCTCGACTTTTTTTGCTGATAATTCATAGAAATCAAATATAAGCGTTAGCTTCGAGCAGTTCACCTCTTAAATCTGAGATTGGGCCGATAAAAAAATACGTAATGTATTTTTCAGTTTTATGTTCAATAACATTTTTCAAGGAGAATCGAATCAATTTCGGTATGTTGTGACAGGCTCTTTGTTGAAAGTTGTGGTAAAATTTACTGGAGTTAAATTAAACATTAATTTCAGAAAGTATTAAAGTAAACGTCCCAGTGATCAGACATGCTATATCTCTATGTCCAGACACTTATACACGATTTATTATTATTAATCTCAACTTTTTTATTACAATATTATAATTTAATTGTATTTCAATTATTTAAAAAAGCATTTGAGATTAATAATAATATAAACAAATATATATAAAGTTTTATATAAATGTATGGACATAGCTATATTAGATATATTAGATGCTCAGTCACTTTCCGGCATGTTTATACCTTATTTATATTAAATTAAAATATAATTTTTTTTTAAATTAGATTACTCTAAATAAAAAATAATAAATAATAAATACTGTATAGGGCATGTAAGAGTCTAAAATATAAATTTATGTTCCAATTTATATTTTA
>NW_017305885.1:1924317-1947742 GCF_001594115.1 Trachymyrmex septentrionalis
TATATATATATATATATAATACTTTCGCTGCATTTTTATATGGAAATGTATTTTTTCTTTAATTAGGGAAATAATTATTAAAAAATTATGTACACATAAAATTATACATATAAGAAATTTAGATGAAGATACAGATTATTACGGTATTAATAATTCTCATAACAATAATTATTATAAAAATATTAATAGTTATTATAATAGAATATCTGTGCATATTATTTAAATAATGTACAATAATAAAAACTTAATTAACAAAACAGGCTTTTAAATAAACAACTATCTCTTTTTTTTCTTCTTTTAAAGAACAAGTAACCGTGCCATTAGTAAAGAATTACGCTTTTTACGAACATTAAACTTTTCTAATTGTCTAATGTTTAAAATTTTATTTTAGAAATATTGACATTTAAAGATTAAAAAGTTTTAACTTTAAAAAAGTTAATAAGTTAAAATTAATGTCTTTTAACTTTTTAACTTCATTACGTAATTTTTAATTCATTTAACTTATAGTTACTATTGATCAACATTGCTTAAAATGACAATGATTTACCAACGTTCTTCTTGTACGGATAGTGGTTTTTCAAGTCGATGAAAATTATTGGAAAGCCATCTTAATAAGTTATCCAATTTGAGATGCGAAGTAGGTCTGTGACGGGTAAACATAAAATTTTTGTTGAGATCAAAATTCACATTGTTAGGATCCGAAGGAGGAATATAATACTTTAGTTGCGATAAATCGGCATGATATTGCAAATCACCATCAATACTAAAATGTCCGATCAATTCAGTCGTTAACGTTGGAATTATTTGCTCAGAAAAATTTATAAAATCAATTTGAAACGACATTGTAACTCGTTTATTATTTTCACAAATAATAGCACAAAATCTTGCTCTGGTTCTCTACAGAAGCTCTACAAAACTTCACGAAAATCGGATGTTTAATATCTTTACGTTATACGTATTTGTTTCCACTGACTAAAAGAGAATTCCCAATAGAGAGAACTCTTAACTTCCAACTGCTCGCTCCCAGAGATGCTTAAAAGCAACGCTAATATGATTGAACGCCACGTGATCAGAATCTGATGCTTCTTTCTGTATATATGTACTTCTTTCTTAGAGCTCAGGTTGCATCGATTGGGGAGACGTTATATTATATTAATCTTATTTTGTCATTCTATCTTTATTATTCACTAGATTAGATAAAATAATAATAATAGATTAGATAAAATAATAATAAAATCAGATAGAATAACACAAATAGCACTAATAACATCTCTCAAAACGCACTCTGTTTGCGATTCTGAAAGTTAAATACATTCATCATATTACTTGGTTAGAAATTGTACGCATAATATACATGACATTATTTTTATACATTTAATTTCTATAATCCAGCATTAATTTTGATCACATAATCT
This sequence comes from Trachymyrmex septentrionalis, assembly GCF_001594115.1. Taxonomy (NCBI): domain Eukaryota; kingdom Metazoa; phylum Arthropoda; class Insecta; order Hymenoptera; family Formicidae; genus Trachymyrmex; species Trachymyrmex septentrionalis. Next base: position 1,925,733 of record NW_017305885.1, read on the forward strand.
ATTTTGATGCTGAAAATAAATATCGAGCGTTAAATGAGGTCCCTACAAATAAGAGAAAATAAAAATAAATAAAATAACGATCGAAAAAGAAGAAAGAGATAGGAGCATAATATGTGAGGCATAATAATATTTGTACTATTTTTTTACCAATTTTTATGTATATGAGGGTCGTTTGAAAAGTTTTGAGCCTCAACATAAAGATGGCATTATTATCTCGTCAAAACTAGAGTCTCTCTATAGAGGAATTCCAGTAAAAATCACAGTATAAGTTATACTGTGATTAAAATCATTCTGGTACAATCGTACACGTTTTGCAAGATACTTGTGAAAATTGTAGCCATTGTAGACGTTCAGTTGTTTGACAGTCATTTATGTCAGTCGATGTCAGTGTTTTTGTAAAAATGGAAAAAATCGAATATTAATCGTCATAACAAAAATTTATAAATTGCTGTTCGAATTAAGTACTCACTGTATTCACCAGATCTGATTCCTAACAATTTTTTCCTGTTTCCTAGGCTCAAAGTTAGGCTCAGAGGACACAGATTTTCATTAAACGAAAACACTGACATCGACTGGCACAAATGACTCTTAAACAACAATTGACTATCCAAAATGGTAATAATTTTCATAGGTATCTTGCAAAACATGTGTGATTGTAGTATCAGAATAGTTTTACGAATGATTGCCATGTTCATGTTAAGGCTCAATACTTTCCAAACTCTCGTATATCGAAATTTCTTTATTCTTTAATAAAAATTAATCAGGCATATATAAGATACACAGAATCATACAGACATATTGAAAGTCTTTGTTATAAATATTCGTGACATGTGTCATTATTTTATCGATATGAATTATCGTATAATAAAATCAAATTTCCAAAGCTTCCTTAACATGTTGAGTGCTCTATTCAAAAATCCACTTTAAGAAAATGGGTCATTAAAAGATAAACTTTTTTTATTCAATTGGATTAAAAAATTGCATTTCCTATTCAAAATTTTGAATTTAGTAGTATTCGCAATGCATAGAAATACTATAATATTATTTTTAGATTGAAAAGAGCATAGAAATATACTCCATGCCATTCCTATAAATGAATAAAAATGCATTCAGGAATATTGAAAAGGATTCATTTTAACATTCATGAATCCGTATTTCTGAAAATCTGAATCCATTTTAATCCATTTTCGTTTGCTGGGGACATCAATGTTACGAAAAAGTAATTTTATTTATCAGTAATTGAGCGCAACCCCTTCCGCGCTGACTCTCATTAACCTTAAAATTTATTTATTTATTATTATTATTATTATTATTATTATAAGAATTAATATTTATATTATATTATAGGGAAGCCAATATGAAACGTTTAATTTTTTGTTTGGGAGACAAGTAATTCTGCGAATAGACTTATCAACAGAGAATATTGATTACATTGAAAACAATTCGAAAGCCGTCTAATATGTCACTATAATCATATTATGTTCCCCATAAAAGTACAGAATAAATTTCTTCCTTAAGTAAAATGACATTATTATATTATTTAAATCTTATAAAGATATAATAATAACAGTGGAAATAAGAGAGAAAGAGAGAGAATATAGGATTATTTTCAAACATTTATAATAAATAAAAATTGTAATAAAACATATATATATAACTGAGAGAACTTAATTTTATATTAAACAGTAAATACAAAATGTTAATGAAACACCATTGAGAAATATAATTTTGGATTGAAAAACCTAAATTGCTTATCAACAAAAAATGTGATTATTGATAGATGCTGAAATATATACTAAATATACATATATTTTACACGTTGAGCGTAAAAAATATACATAAGTAAACAATATTAAGGAATAGTCAATATTAGAAATTAAAGGCCTATAACGATCGAAGCTGGATCTTTTTAATGTTTAAAATAATTCAGTCATGAATTACTATATATACATAGAATTATAATATGTACATACTTGTATATATATCATCTTTGTAGTCTTTTTTGAACTGCGCGTCAAATTGTTTTTCCGGATTATAAACGCAATTAAACTACTCTAGTAATCGCGAATTAATTACAGTTTTTCAACATATTAACATCTTTATAATATGATGCCTGATTGTAGCATCAAATCATTAAAATTGCTTGTCAATTTAATAAATCGGATAACAGATAATAATTGATATATACTCGTAATAGTTATAGATTTCTATCCTAAGGGAATAGAACGAAGTAAGTATACGCTATATATGTGTGAACATTGCATTTATTTAACAAGAAAATTGGATTACAGAAGATTGTTTTTAGTTCATAAATTTAGAAAAGCATTAATTTCGACAGAAAAATATACTGATGCAAATTTTCCTAAGTGACATAAATTTGACGTCTGCAAATTTATTTTACAATTATAATTACTTCTTCTTAATTTTATAATAACGTATTGAAAAGTTAAATTAGGCACTTAGAGAAGTATTAGATACGATGATAGTGTAATATATTACAGAAAGATATATATAGTCGAATATCACATCAAAATTAAGATATCAATCTTTTCAATAGCCAAAGGAATATTGCAATCACATACACATGAAGAAAAATATATGTATACTACTTCATATCTCACATTTATCTTGCAAATTAATAGATGTTATTTATTTATATTTCATTCATGTAGATTTGAAGTTGAAGTATATAATCGCGATAGCAATTTACTTATTAGACTGCAAATACAATTTTATTTTTCACATATTATTTTCAAGAACACTATACAGTATTCCATATTTTTTGAAGATTAATCAGTAGAAAATTGTATTAATAAAAGAATGGAAATAGTATATCCCCCTTCGGCAAATAAAAAAAAAAGTAGTATCAAGCTTGAGTGTTTCTTCCAGTAAGGATTATTGATGTAAGAACTAATTTTATAAATGAAAATTTGATATCAGAAACAAGTAACATTTAATTACACCTTTCGATGTAATTAAATGTTACTTGTTTCCGATATTAATGATTACACGAAGTAATTTTATTTTGAATTTACTTACGAGATGTCTTTTAATAAAATTTGAATGGCCAATTCAGAAACACACACATAATTATGTAATGTGTAATTGCAACTATTAATAAATGGTGCGTAAATATTAAATGATGAAAAAAAATAAATATCTGTGAAAGAATATTTGCGAAAAAGCACTTTGCTGAGAAATAAAGATTATATATTTATTTATATTGAGAAATCTTCTTGTAATTTTTCGATTTTCAACAAATTAGAAATCTTCACTTTAGTTTTATGTATGTATGCATTGCCGATTTATATCCCACGATTCAAGATTAATGTAAGTTATAAATCATTCTACTGTCATAAAAATATATTGTAAATTATAGGATAGTTACTGGAAATTAGAAAATTTTTTAATCCTTTTAAAAGAAACACAGTCTTGCTAACCGCTACACTAGTCACATTGACTTTATATCTGAACAATATTATAAACGTAAATAATTAATTCGTTTCGAATTTTCAACATTTTTTTTATTTTTAGTAAGCCTTTACCTTTTTTTTTCTTTTTAATATTTTGCAAATGACAATACTAAAAAGTTTATATTTTCCATAATTCTACGCTCATATATATATATATATTTTTTTTAGAAATAGCAACTGAGTATACTACTTCCTTTTTTTTATTTTTATATATAATCGCAGGATATTATTTTAATATCAAATGCGTATTTATGGTTTCGAACATTTGTAATAAAGACTATGCTAATAATTATTTTTTGTATCTGATAATCATTTCTTAACGTTACAAACGAAATTTCATTATTCTTTGTTTTAATGTTTTAATTTCCCCTTTTTCATGTATTTAATAAAGGCTCCATAATGTCACGACATAAGCTCATATTAACAGTAACTACGATAGCCGCATATAAAGCATTTTATATTTTATTCATTGATATTAAATGAAAAACTTATTGTGTGTGAGATAGTGAGTAATATACATTAAAGAAAATTGTATTAAATAATTTCAATACAACCATTACTTAGTAATTATTATGCTGTAATCGTGTAACTATTTAATTATATATAAAAAATTGATATAATGCAAAAAAATATTCAATTTTGATATTAAAGATCGAATGTACTATCATTTGTCTCTAAACTTTAATATCACGATATATGCACTAAATTTTCTGGCTTATATTAAAGTTACAATCAGTTAGGCTTGTTTAGATCTCTCCAAATCTTTAATTAGATAATGCTTCGCAATTAAATAATTAAATAGCTACACGATTACAGTATAATAATTATATTATTATTATTGTAAGAAATCATTCAATGTGATTTTTCCAATGAAAACATTGGATACTATTAATAACTCCTCTTTATTTCAAGCTCAAGTTTTACGTCTAATATCAATATATGCTTGTCGGCTATCGTAATTATCATTAACATAATTTTTACTATAATAAAGTATTTAGCAAGTAGTGTTGTGAACTTTCACGCATCACAATCACTTATTAAATATATAAAGATGAAGATATTAAAGGATAGTAAAAAATATTGAAATTTCGTCTATAACTTTAAAAAATAGTTATAAAATGCAAAAAAGAATCATCAACATATTGTTAATCAAAAATATCTCAAGTTATTGCTAATCATGCCACCAAAATGAACATCTGATATTAAAATAATATCCTGCAGTATATTATGTTGTATAAGTTTTTCATATAATGCGTTACAATTATCTCATTAAAGATTTAGAGAAATCTTTCAATCTAAACAAGCCTAATTGATTTTAATATAAATAATAAACTTTATTGCACACATCACAATATTAAAGTTTGGATAAGAATGATATATCTGTGTATCCAATCTTTTATATCAGAATGAAATACTTTTTTTGCACGTTAATAAATGCAGATAGCAACATTTCTTTCGGGGTGTTACATGTACAGTTAGTAATAACTTATATACGTATTATTAACTATATATGTAACATCCTGATAATGTACTTGTGATTTTAATCCTCCAAAAAGGAAAAATAGGATTTTAAACGGAGGACACATTTGTACCTTGCAAATAATATAAATTATTTAAAAATAAGGCTCAGTATCAAGGTAAACACGTCACACAAGACGATCTTATCATTCTTCGTCACTTATCGTTAGTCCCCAATCAGTACCAATCATCATTAGATGTATCTCGCCAAACACATCGTTTAAACTATATCTTCGCTTCAGTCTTGTATATGTAATATTTAATATGAATATAATTTTAGAGAACATATCCGGATCATAGACTGATCTAGCTGTGTTAGTCAAGTCAAATGGCTCTATAATATTGCAATAATAGATAAGTGTAATGAAAAGTAATACTTTCAACCGCTTTTATGTGAAGAACATTCTATTACCTTCAATACACAAATATTTCCATTGATAAGGATCATTTTTAGATGATTGTACCATACGACATTCCTCTTTCGGTATTTTGCTTGCTAAACGTACGGATATCGCGTATTGGCTGAAGCTAATTTAATAATACAAATTAAATATCGCCACTGTCGTTATTATTATAATATTACATACCGTTTGTATTCAAAATTACTTACTCAAATTCAACATAATATTTGAAAAATTCAAACAATAATTCCCCTAAAGACTGATGGTTCTCAGGTAAATGATTGGACGATGGAATATTCAAATCCTCATGAATATTGATATTATAAATATCTGCGTCCGACTTAAATTTGTTTGCAAACATTGAATGCAAGCACGGAAGAACAGGAGGATTGGTACCACCTATAAAAATAACACTTACGTTCTATTTCGATTACGAATAAAATGGGTTACAAAAGAAACAGTAAGAAAAATTGTAGCATGCATACATTGTAAGAAATGTATAACCATAAGGACTAAAGAGTAACTGGACAGTGTCCTACACTTTGGATTATTAATATTATGCCATTGAGCCCAAAGTTTAACAACAAGCGCTAATGGTTTTACTCTCCAATCAACTATAAAAAATATTTATATAAATAATGATTAAAATATTTGTTTCAATACACAAATACATATTTATTTTGCAAGTACAAAAGTTATTTATCAAACTTACGTTTGGAATAACAATATAGTAGATGTGTGTTTTTGACGCCAACAGAATTGTTAAAATTCATATCAATTTTAAATTTTCGTACTACATCAAAGAATGTAATAATAGGAACTTTTGCATGTATAATTTCGAGTTGTTCGACGAAATCTGAATACAAAAGATGAGTTATTTATCATTAAACTACTGCAAATAAATACATTAAATTTTTACAAACTTTACTCAGTAAATAACCAATTAACAATAATATAACATCAATGTTATAATTTCCCACTTAATAATGTAAATGGAATATAACATATGTGTATTGTTGAATGGGAAATTATAACATTGATATTATATTACTGTTAATTGATGTTTACTGGGTTATATATTTATAAATTTTACATACTACTTTGTTTAAGGTGCTTTAGCACTTCTAATAAATGTTCTATAGCTATACATCTTACATCCAGTTCTGTGTGTTTCATTAAAAGACACACATCAACATCGCTATCATTTGAACCAAACCCATTCATTGTTGAACCAACCACAAATACACTACAGTTTGGATATAAAGTCTAAAAGAATTATTTTTTAATACACATATAAGTAAAGTGTAAAAATATAAATAGTAAATAGTAAATATTAATATGCTATTTAAAAATTTTAAATATATCTTGTTTTTATTTTAAAGATATCTTGACAATATTTTATTTTACTATATTAAGGTCCCTATTCAGTATCTCTTAACGACGTGTCGGTGTCGTTATATTACCGTTGTATAAGTTTTAGACATGGTAAAAGAGACACAATAAAAATATAATGACAACATTATTGTTAAGAGTTACAGTATAGGAGTTCAAGTCTTATTTATCTTTTCCTTTCTTATATTTTACCTTCATGTATGTGTTAAGATGTTTCCATAGCATCATTTTCTTTCTATAAGTAGTTTCGGTTTGTTGGTGCGCAATGAATTTACGCCAAATTTGTTCGGATAGATCATCCCATGATGATCCAGTAACAAGATTGTTTGGTACAGAAGTTACTTGTACTAAATGAGATCTAGCAAGAAATCTATCAGGGGCTGCAATACATCCGGGAAACATATCATAATTCGATACTTCAGAATATTTACGATTTCGTGAAAATCTTTGTGAAGATGCATTTTCGTTTTTGCCTAGAAACAAATCCTACTTAATTTGAAGTAAATTATTTTCTAACGCGCGCGCGCACGCGCGCGCGTATGCATTTTACAATTTTAAGATCCTAGTATATTACTATATGTTATTAAATAGAAAAAAAATGTTTGCCTGATAAATATCTTCTTCTGTTCTGATAATTTTGTACATATGATCTTGGAGTGGAAGTACCGTAACCACTGTTCGCTCGTTGAGGTGGATAAAACTGATGTGCAGAAGCACTTGAAATTAAGCCATCTACTGTATTATTATATGTATTATTATATGTTCTATTATCCGGATTTACTTTATGATGCTTTTTGCTAAAAATGTAATTTTAATTAATGATTAATGATTTAGTTACATATGTAAATATATATGTATATATGTAAAAAAAAATATATATATATATATTTGCACGCGTTGTGTATCTTTCTTCTACATTTAATGTTTCTCTTGAAATTACAAAAATATTACACTTTCTTATCCTCTTTTCTAATCTCTATTAGTTTATTTTATTGTTTTTTCTATTTCATTTGTCAAATTTCACTTACTCTTTTTCCTTCTATTTTATTTTCTCTTTTGTGATATGTACTTAATATAGATTTTATTTAAAAGAAAAAAACATATTTGGAAATCTGGCAGTAACAGATAATTTTGAAAGTGTATATAATTACTTTAGCCATTGTCCTCTTACTGAACTCGTAGAATCTCGTTCATCTGAAGACTCTGTTAAACTATTGTCAATGTAATGTTTATTTGGAGTTGGTGAACGAGAACTAAACCCACTATCGCTATTATATGCCTCATATTTTGAGAAATTCCTATATGAACACCGTCTGCTATTTCTGTTATTCCAACTTGGTTTCTTTGTCGAATTAGTATTTGTAGGCTTGAAATTATAATTTGAGAATGGTATAATTGATGAGTTGTTGGATGTATTTATACGTCTTTCCCAATTTATAGAAGATGAATTATTGTTTGATTGTATATATTCTATACGTCGTAATGATGGTACATCGACACCTATTAATTGTAATAAATCCAGTGGAGATCCTGTCTGTAAGAATATTATTTGTATATTCCAACAAAGAGATATTATATGAATATAACACAAGATACATTCATAAATGAAAACAAATTCTATCATATTGTATAACGATATTTAATATCAATGCATATTACGATAAAATTTTTTAAAAAATGTTTGAATATATTATCACATGTGTAAATTTAATTTCTTTCTAAATGATGTAGATAATTACGTTTTATGTAAATAAAACGTAAATAAATTCTTCGTAAATAAATTCTTATTGGCTACATTTACATCAATAACGGTTTTACTATTATATTGCATATTTGAATTCTTCCTTTGATAATGAAGGATTCTAATAAACGATATTAATACATATAATTTAATTACACACTAGAACATCTAATAATGGAGATAATATATATAATTTAAATTAAATCTAAAAGATACATATACCTGTATCGTACGATGCCTGTTGTGTCCAGAGATATTCGGACCATATTGTGAGAAATCAGATTGATGCAATGCATTTACACCATTAATATGCAGAGTATGACTTTGTGCTGGTGGACATTGTCCACTTGTTTGGTGTCCTCCCATTATTTGTACCATCATTTGTGATGGATATACAGTATGATACATAGTCAAATAAGTATACAAGATATTTGATCTCCTTTTTGGATTGTTTATTTGTTTAATTCTTAATGTATCAATATATTGCACTTAATAGCACTCATAAATATTTGTAATCAATAAGGCAATCAATAAAGCATACAATGTTATTATTATTATTAAACGTATCTTGCAATAATTGGTATTTCATCAAATGAATGTACACATGTACACTTAAAAAAGCTTCAAGCTTCTTATTTTTTCTTTTATATGTATATTTTATTTTTTTAATACAGTTTTGCAAGATATTATGTTGTATCTTTTGCGACCTTACTATGTTAAATCTAAAATTTAACACAATAGATATATATATAATCAGCTGTAACGTAAAGAGACAAAACTGTATAACAATTAGAAATTTAGAAATGAGATACAATAATTCACTCTGTCTATCTCTTGTCATGGAATTTATAAATATGTATGCATGTGAAATATACAGAGCTGTAAAAACAAATTGTAATGTAAATTAATAACTGTACTTAACGAATAATTTTACACAAATATAACAGCATTATATTAAAGAAAAATGCATATATAAGGCAAATAAAACAGTCTGTGTATATTTTTAATAGATTACTATTAAATTCTCTAGTCTCGAAACATTGTATTATTTATAATAATATTACATATACAACTTTGCCTGTTCAAGATGCTTCCGAAGCTTAATTTCCAAACATTTTCGTCATTTGAGATTTAATATGTCTTTATTCCATTTATCTCTTTTGTTCTGTCTCTCTTCTATCTCTCTCTCTCTCTCTCTCTCTCTCTTTCAGAATTTTTGACAATACATAACATACAATTTGCTTGTTGTGTCACTATCTCCTGAAAGAAAAACAGCATTGCAAGTCTTCTTGTACCATTGTAGGAATTTATTAATTAATAAATTACTTAAGAAGACATAAATTGTAAGAATTTTCAGAAATATATTAATATGTTAATTTATGCATAAGCTTTATGTGCATAATACATGAATTATATATTATTACCTTTTATTATAATATGCAAAATGTAGGATGTTAGTAATTTGTTACAGAATATTAGACAGAATTAAAATGTATGCTAATATTATTTCATGCATGTTTTACTGTATGTAATATTATTTTATATTTTTATTATAAATTAAAATGAAGGATGTTAGTAATTTGTTAGAAAATATTAGAGACAGACCTAAAATATATACATAGAAAATAGTTATATATTATGGGATGTTAGATCTAGAGGACATACACATATAAATAAATGTAAAAGTTAATAATCAAAATTTATTTTCTCTAATCATATACATATATTTTAAATTTTCTAAAGAATGTTACAAATATAATTACTAGTACACTACGGATATACACAGCTTCTGGAGTAAAACTTAAAAATTATTGTAATAAACATTTGAAATAATTTTGGATAAATACGATTTAAATTCTAAGTTTCTCTCCAGAACATGCATATAAATAAATATAAAAGTTAATAACTACAATTTATTTTAATTGTAATATACATAAAATCTTTTAAAGAATATTACAAATACTATCAATTTGTATAATTATAAATATACATAGATTTTAGAATTTGTAAAATTTAAAGACTCCTGCATCATACAATAAAGATTAAAAATAACTTTTGATAAATGTTCATAAATATATTTCCTTTCCAATTTTTTTAAAACTCACGTATTTTATGCATCTCAAAAACAAAAAAAAAATCTGCTCGAAAAAAATTTGCTCTCGTCTGGTATTCTTTATTATGAATGTATTTTCATTTATAAAAGATTTTTTTTTTTTAGTCAATGTATACAACATGTGTTTGTTAGACATTTATTTTTTTTTATAAATGATGTTTGTAAACCAACATTTTATGAAAAATATATTTTATAAAAAAAATCACTAATACCAGATTTCATCAATATAAAATTAACTTTAATCTTAGTTCAATTCCTTACTTCTTTTTCCAATTTTTAGGATTAGAAAAAGATTAATAATAGGTTAAATCGAGAAAGTTAATCTACATTGATAGAAACTAGCATAAAACGAAAGGGATAATTTTTTTCGAGCGAATTTGGTTTCTACGTATTAAAATACGTGAAACGTGTAAGTTTTAAAAGAGACCGGAGAGGGGATAAACCCCCACAACAAACATTTTCTCGCTAGCTTTTGGATACTTTCCATTTGATGACACAAGTGTCGTTCTATCTTTCTTGAAAGAATGACAAAGACAGACAGACACTTATGTCGATTTGTGTCATCAAATGGAAAGCACCCTTTTACGATTTGTAGAAATTACAAATAAGTACTATCTACTTTGTGTTAGTTTCTTACAGAAATCTATTTACAAAGACACTACGCAGTGATCGAAAACGGGTGATACACTCACATGAATATCCTCGTCGAGAGCACGCACATTCCTTTAGAAACTACCTGTTCAAGTAAACACGTGTATACCTACACGGAATGAGCCGCCGCGCTATATACAAATAAAGTACATAGATGACACGAAATATTTTCCGATTTCGACAGTACAATTATAACACAGGAGAGGATCACGAGAGTGACACGAGATCAAGAAAGTGAATATGAGACCGCAAGAACGAGAACGAATATTACGTGAAAACATGGAACAAGGAAGGGAATACCAATACCTGACCGTGGTAGCCATGTTGCCCTAATCTGCCTTCAGACGAACTTGGGAAATTTGCGGGAGAACTACCTTCCACCTCCGGGTCGCGCTACCGATTATACGGCGCGTTCGAAACGCGATTGGAGACACAATCGGAGGATTTTATCGTGATCGCCGTCGCTCGATTTCTCGATCTGGTAGCCGAATTCTCCCAAAAAGCGCGTGTCCCAGCGACGATGAGTATCTCCGTTGATACACACCACGCACACCCGTGTCCGTGGCTACCAACACAAATCGTCACACCAACAAATCTCGTTAGACGTTTAAATTTTCAAATCTTCGGAGAAATGGACGGTCCCTCAATTCGAATGCTTGATGACTCGACCACAAGGGGGAACTGGCGGCAGTGTGATGTATCGGGCACGAAGTACAAATATAATAGTGTGCATAGTGTAGAGGAAGAAATGTAGAGTTTTTATAATAATTTTTGTAGAAACTCTGTTATTGTTTTATTACCATTATTACTATTGTATTGTTAATTATTATTATTTATTATTATTAATTATATGTTATTACTACGCTATCATTATTTATAATCTATTATTATTTACTATCATTATCTATTATTACTATTATTATTATATTGTTATTGTAATAAAATAGAAAACTATAATTCAATTCACGTAAGGGTTTACGATGGTTACGTTGAAAATGCTTGCATATAATATGTGCAATAAAGCAAAGATTCTAATAGTAACAAATTAATTATGTATATTACAATAAAGAATATATTGTTGAATTCCTTATAAAAAATGAAAGAAAATGATAAAAATAATCATTTTTTTTACGATGTAAATATCAAAATTTATAAATGGAAACAAATTATTTTATTCTATGAATTTATTATTTTATTGCGTTAATTGCAGACTTACTGTAAGAATCGAAACTTAATATAGAAATAAAGGAAAACAAGAAAATATTTTTACTAATATTCTAATAAACACAAAATTGTACAAACTATTATAAACATATTATAATATGTATAGTATGTAAATAATAATTTAATAAATATGTATGAATAATTTGTAGAATACATTACACATAGAATTAATATTTTAAACTACATATATTAATGATATTAGCTATAATACGTAGACTTAATTTAATATTTAATATATAAGTAATAATAAAAAACATAAATAATTTATATTGATCAAATTTCTTCGATTTTTAACAATCCGACGAATGTAGGGAATCACTGAATCGTTTATAATTTCCAACGTAGAAAATGATAAACCTAAAAGCGAGCATTAAAGAGGACATTCATAGTCCAATTTTATATTTAAAATCGTTTTAATTTGTTCTTAGGCGAATTAGATAACATTTAGCCAATGAAATGATCGTGCAGCTTTTCATATTAAACTTATAATTAATAATTTATCTTATTAAATAACAAGATTGGAGTATAAATATCATTTAATATTAATAAATTAATATTTATTACATTATGTAATATAATATATAAACGCGTGAAATACTTTACTTTTATAATTTTTTTCTTTGATTCTGATTATGCCACAGTTTTTCTGTCAATATCAGCAGCTTTTCGTGCCCGATAGCAACTCAATAAAACACATTTCTCTTACAAAAAGCATAATGAAATAGCAATTTATGTTACGTCATTCACCGACAGCTGGTGAAGAGCCTTTTAAAGAAATATTGAAAATATGTTTGATCGGTTTCTTATCTTATCTCTCTTTTTTCTCTGTTTAATGTTATATCTTCCCTCTAAAATATCTTAATGTTATATCTTCCTTCTAAAATCGATCTAATTCTTATGTACATTGCATATTTATTATTGTTATTTTTACTTTTTTTTGTACTTGTAAATCCTCTTTCAAGTTTTTCATAGAAAAGTATATTGAAATATTCTGTAATTGATTGAAAATCAATTAAGTTTTTTGACTCAGATTTTTCATTAAAAAATTTTTAAAAATAAATGCATCAATTAAGATTCTAAGTGATTAGAATTAAAGATCTCAAGAAATTTCTGGAAAATTTCTAAATCTTAAGAATTTTGGAAAATAAATCAATATTTATTCTTTTTATACACAAATAAATTTCATTTCTTCAAAATTCTTTTTTTACAAATGCTCTAGTGTTAAAAATATAAATAATTAATTGTTCATCGATGCATTTTGTACGTTGCATATTAAATAGTGAATATAAACACCATATATTTAAAAAATTAAGAAATCTACGTTTCTGTATATCGCAACGCAATGTTAAAATAATTTTAAAATTTAATTTAATCTAAAGTTTTTTAAACTGAAATCTCAAATAATCTTAAGATTTAAAAGAATATATAAAGTGTAGTATATTCTTTAAATTAAGTTTTTTATATTATAATTAAGAACAAAACAAGGAATTACACAATAAACTTTTTTAATTTATCTTAAGTCTTATTTATTATAATTTCAAATTTGTGTATGCAAAATATTTAACAGAACGCTTATAACTTGTTCTCCATTCTATTTTTCATGCCCTTCTTTTGAAAGATTTCAAAGCTGACGTTAGTTATAAAATATAAATTAGGTATACCTCAAAAGAAGAGAATAATCTTCATTTGGTACAAAATGTACAAACGATATTCATATTTTAATAATCTACAATATTAATACAAATAATATAGATATCGTTGCTGCATAAACTTCAAAATTACAAGGATTATGTATAAAATCTTCGATTAATTCTCTTACCAAGAAAATGAAATATTTATATATATATATATTTCATATGTAGTTATTATTTATATAAAACAATAGTTTATAGGATAAGAGGAAGAAAGCGACAGCACATTGCTTTCAAACCAAATTTATTTTTCCATAAGATTTCACAATAAATTTCAGTATTATAATCTGCTATAATATTAGCGGTGCGCTGTTGGTCGGACAAAAAAAATAAAACAATTTAGTGTTGTATAATGCATGTTACATTATTACTTAATCTATTGCAATATAATGAATTTATATTACCGCCAGAAGCCAGTACAGACAGACTATACAATTAGAGGCAGGGATTCGGAAGCAACATAAAGGTGATCCGAATAAAATTGTATAGAACATTCTATACATACTTATAAGTGAAATATTTCGAATGGTGACGAGTTACTTGTACCATTACGAATAATGGTAATGTCTGAAACACACAATAATGTATAGTCATGTAGAATTTTTGCAGTATGGCAGCTGCCATATCCAAGAAATACAAATCAAGAGCTTTTCCTAAATTTATTAATTATCGTTCTTGCATTAACCCCTTCGCTACGAGAAGCCACCGTCATAGTTCGCTGGGAAATATTTTCCCATGTAGATAGAGAAAATTCGATGAGCCGTCAAATCCCTAAATAAATTTCAGTAATTCCTTACTCGTCGATTCATGATTATATTTGTACAATATGTAAATATATCCAACGCGATGAAATTATATATTTCAATTTCGAAACGTCGGAAACAATACTCTTAAATTAGAGTAATGTTTTGTCCCACCGCAAATATTTATCATTTGCCGTTGCGAAAAGGTTAAAGAACGATATATAACGCGATACACGAAAGAAAGAACAAATATATTTTGGTAAGCAGTGCGTCTATACTGTTTCTCGGTCACGCTGACCATCCGCTAAGGATCCACCAAAAAAAAAAAAGCAATCCTTTCAATCGTGCGCTCTGTTGACCCCTGCGGTAAAATAAGCAATAGATATAAAATAAGGAAAAAACTAATCAACATGATCAAAACCACCGATGAATTTCTCGCGACTGGCGAATGTGCCAGTCCTCTGAGAAAGGATGTACCATCTCCGTGATAATGTTGAAACATTGGCTTCATACTGTCTGACGATGATGTAACATTGGCGACTCCCATAGACAAAAATCCGTTGGAGAAATCGATATCGACTCTCAATATGTGTGACGTGCGCCCACGCATTCGAGTAACAAGTATGTATGGTCATGTATACCTACTCCTCAGTTCAAGGTAATGATAGATACAAAGGAATTCAAAGTGTATGCCTTTTTAATTTCCTCTGTGCTTTTTCCATTTAGTTCAAATATCAAATCCTTGACGATGGTGGAAGAAACGTATGGCGTTTTGGTGCGATTCGATCTTCTATAGCTTAAAGATTACTTAAAAAGATCATTCACGAATTCCTTCGCCGTAGATTCACCCGAGCATGACGTTGATACTGTCAAATTCGGTCAAATTGTGAAGTGATACGCTTCCATTCTATATCCCGTTTTTTTCCTTGTATCATCATTCCTATTTTTATTAGTTATAACATCATTAAATCCTCGAGATAAAACGGTCCTTTCACAGGTAAGCGCTTGTCACGGTGATTGACAGTAAGTCGTTTGTCGTTCTCCAGCCTGCACGGATGTCCTTCTCTGCTATCGTTGCACTTGTTACTAGTCAGTAAATACATAAGCCTTGCGTGTTTCCGCGTCCACGGTGGAATTCTTCAACGGCGAATTAGCTTACGGAACCTTCGCTCTCCTTTCACACCCCTTTATCTCACGTCGAGGACATGAGCATATGCTGCATAATATCGTACTCGATCGTCGAGCCGTCGTACCGTTTTGCGCAGTTAGTGATTTGTGGTTGTTGGTCGAAGAAGAATTGGTCGAACGAGCCTTCATGGCATGGCAATTGCGTTGCTCAGCCGTAGGTAGGTCTCGGCTCAGTAGGGCTGTGAGAACTGTCCTCCGGCTTGCGACTGGCCCGACTGATAAAAGCCACTTCGGTCGCCTTGGTAAGTCGAGTCCTGCGATAACAGACCGTCCATCTGTGACTGGAATTCGCCGACCGCGAACGAGTCCTGAGAAAGTTCTGCCTGACTGAGACCAGGTTGCGAGAGACTGAAACCAGGCTGGGACATGCCCTGAGTTGTGCCTTGCGTCAGTGGCAAACCCGGTTGACTGTACGGTTGTGTGTTTTGCTCGGTTTGACTCAATTTACCCATACGCGGACCTGATTTATTCCTTGCTGAAGCAGTGACACCGCGTCGGTTTCTTTGATTCTGGCGTGCTTGTAATGCTTGCTGGTGCTGATTGTAGAAACGCGGCGGCACGTGTGCCATGTTCATAAACATACCAACCGGTACGGGCATGTTGTTCATCGCTGCTTGTGCCCGTTCCGGACTGATGTAGCTGATAGTATCATGAGTACGACTGAAAATGTCGAGCGGCACATTTCTTTGGTAGTACGGATTGTGATTTTGCGTGCCATTCACTTGAGTGCCAGAACGATCGTACACTGATCCGGGGATCAGGGCTTCGCGCGCATCGTACATCGACGTGGACATAAAGTGCGAGCCTGGATTGGCTGCGTTCACGAGTTTCTTTGGCTTAGCGAATTGTATCATGGACTCCTTCAAATTGTTCAACGGTCCTTCGACCAGCACCTTCTGCTCCTTGTAAAAGCTAAGCAAGTGATTCCAAAGCGGTTGCTTCGAAAGCACTTTGGGATTTCCTACAATGATGATGCCATATTTTGCCCGAGTCAATGCCACGTTCAATCTTCTGGGATCGTTCAAGAATCCAATGCCCTGATGTTCGTTGGATCGTACACAGGACATTATTATAATATCCTTTTCTCGTCCCTGAAAAGCGTCCACACTCGCTACTTCAATCTCTTGATATAATTTTGAGTGTAGAGAACCTTGGTACTGCATATATTGTACGAGATAGGCCCGTTGACCTTCGTAAGGGGTTATCACTCCAATCTGCTCTGGTTTTACACCGCAACGTAAGAATCGCGTCGTTATCTTTTCCACGTTGGATGCTTCAGTACGATTTAAGTAAGATGTCCCACTTCCAGCTATCTCTTCTTGACCTTGTGTTACGTAGAAAAACATCGGTTTGTCTGGTGCAGGCCAGGGAAAGTCAATTTTCAATAATTTCCTTTCATCAGCGCAAACGCCATTCTGCAGAGAACCTTCATAGAAGAAATTAGAAGGAAATCGCGAAAGATCAGGATGCATACGATATTGTACTTCTAAGCGGAATGGCCTAATCCCTAACACTACCAATCTTTCAAACAGAGATTGAGATAAACCGGCTCTAGCGGCTTTCTTGCACATCACCACCGGACCTAATTGGCAATGATCTCCAACGAGGATTAATTGCTTCGCTCCTAGAACAACTGGTACCATGCACTCTGGCTCAGTAGCCTGCATGCTCTCATCGATAAGTATGGAATGGAATTTTAATCTGTGCAATCTCGGATCACCAGCGCCGACGCAAGTGCAACAAATTACATCAGCCGCTTCGAGAAGCTCTTTCTCCGCCGCTTTCTTCAAGAGTCTATACCGCTTCTCGTCGACGCTCGACAATTCGCCCGTTTCGTCTTTCAGTTGTTGTAATTTTTGCAACTCGGTGTTTGTCTCCATATTTTTTATTTGATTATGTAATGCGAGGAAACTCACTGGCGAGTCGATGGCCTCTCGCGATTTGGCACACAATCGTACGACTTTCAAATTTGATTTATGTATTTTCTCGGTCAATTGATCAACAGCGGTATTTGAAGGAGCGCATACGAGAACCGGGCCGCCATTCTGTTTCACCAATTGATATACAATAGTAGCGCTTGTCACGGTTTTACCTGTTCCAGGTGGTCCTTGAATCAGAGATAAAGGTCGTTGTATCGCGTGTTTCACAGCATATACTTGTGATCTATTTAAGTCAGGTAGATTCGGTGCGCTAAAATGTTTAGGAAGATGACAACGAAACAAGACCTCTTCTACTTCGTGTCCTAATAATCTGTGATATATGTAAGCTGATACAGATGTATCATCCACAGCAAATTTCCGTAACGCAGATTGCATTCTATAATAAAATAAAAAAATACTTATAAAATATATAATTATATTAAAAACAATACTTATAAAATATATAATTATATAAAAAACAATAAAAAATATATTGCAATTTTTGTCGATATCTTACCGATCAAAACTCGTGCTCTTCCAAATAAAGTCAACGACAAAGTTGCTAATACATTCCGTTGGTGCTCCAGAATTATTTTTCAGTTCAATTCCGACTTCTTCCCCATAATTGTCAGGAATTTTAATTACGTGCCCAATGCCAGACCAAGGCTTGTGAAGTTCTCCCAGGTAACGAAGTCTCAGTTCATCCCCATGCATTAATTTCATATCTCCATCCGTTTTTGCCAGCATAAAGTACGCGATAGTCTTCTTGTTCAATCCTACGTCCCATCGTACTTCAATATTCTCTTGAGTTTGAGATTCTTTCAAACGTTTATCGTAATCGGCTTCCAATTTCACAAGTGGGCCAAAAATATTTTGATACTGATATCCATCTTCGTAACGTAATAGAACCTGCTGCGGTTCCTCATCCACTCCAGGTTTTTCTAAATCTTGGAAAGTAGCATCAACATTGTCCCGCCATAATTCCTCCAATTTATTAATCTGTTGCGCAGAGATTTGTCTAGCTCTCAACTGTTCTTGTTCAGATGGGAACTTCACTAACCAAGACAAAAAGCTGCGATCTTCAATCAAAGGCTTCCATTGTTCTTGATCCCTGAATTATTCAAAGAGTAATTAAAATGTATTTGTAGGTAATATATGTATATTATATTTTAGATGTGTTACATCTACATGCGCATAAATATAGATCTTGTTTTCTTAAAATAGAAATAATTTATTCTTACCAATTCATATCTTTCAAAGAAGTCTGGGCCGCACATGGCTGGCGGCATAGCAATACAACTACAGAATCAGCCTTAGCAGGAATAAAGCCCAATACGAAAACATTTCTTGTAGCACAGGAATAACATTCCAAAACAGTCTCCCCAAGAGGGCCATCTCTGCAACAAATCAATAGACTTTTATAACTGAAAAGTGACATTCAGTTACAATAAATTAAAAAATTTATAAATGAAACAGAATAAAGAATATATTCTAAGTACTTTAAATATTTTCTATGTATTTCTCTAATACATCTTTATAATATCTTTTGTATCAACATAATAGACCACCTGTGTAAAGTGACTTCCTTGTGTTTAGCACGGACAAGATGATTGATAATGTGAGACCCTGACGTATTGCCGCGTCCATTGCAAAACCATTTCCGGCAGACGTTGCACATAACCACACAGGATGCTTCATGGATACCGCAATATTTACATGCATGATCAGGTAAATCACGGTTATAGTATGCTTCCTCCTCCTCCTCTTCAAATTGCAATTCAGCAAGACTCTGGGCTGCTCCAGAAATCTTCAAATCTAATGACGAGCTACCATTTGTTCCATTAACCTAAACAACAATGTGTTACAGGAGCATTAGAAAATATTTCAGAATAAATAAAAATTGGAGCAAAATCCATAAAGGGTATGTTCTGTAAAACATATGATACATAATTTTACTTCGGTTTAACATTTGATGAATAACAAAAATAAAGTGATACACATGATTATGTGATTTATAAAATGGAGTCAAAGAGAGTGCAAAGTTTATAAAGTAAACGTTATTAAAAACAAAATGTTTATTCGATACATGCGAGTAAAAGTTCTTCTGCAGAATAAAATAAGGAAAAGTCTAACCCCTTCTAGAAACACTGCAACGCATCTTTCTCTTTATCTATATGGAACAAGATGTGTTTTCTTTATCACGAATTTATTTTAAGTCGGAGAAATTAGCTTATCAGGATTAAACACATCATCACATTTCTCTTATCTCGCCTCAGTGTTAAGCGTCCGCTCGGATTCCGTCATCCGTGCCTACATTTGAAGCCGCGGAAGCGACTTGCGTAACATCACAGAATGCTGAAGAGAGCGACCGCACCTAACCTCGCCACTCGCAGCTGGGCGCGAGGGAGACGGGGATGGTGTCGTCACGCGTTTCTCCAGCGGGCGAGCAAGGTCACGTCCGCCGGAAATTTCAAACGGAGGATTCCGCTATCGAGGCAAAGATGAGAGGGGGAGAGGGGGGGAGGAAAAGGACGCGGGGTCAGAAAGATACGGGACGGGGCGGAGCGCAATTAGAGGTTAGGCCGCGTGGCCGAGGCGAACTCCGGGAGGTCGTCGCGCCGCGAGAACTGGCGAAAACTTTCGCCGGGAAAGCGACGAGAGATGAGCGCGCGCGCGCACACAAATCAAACACGCACGGATGTAAAACCAACCTGAACGGGTTGACTGGACTGCGTCTGAGTGACGTCGTGCTGCGAAGCCTGGGTCTGACTCGGCGACGGCAGAGTGAAGTCGGTGAAGTCGAACTCGCTGCCCTGAGTGTCCGCGCCGATCAAATCCGTCTCCTCGGTGTCGAGGAACGTGAGGGTCTGGCTGCTGGGACCGTACGCGTCGACGCTCATCCTGACACGATCAGATCTACTTTCTCGTCTCACCTTTTCTCTCTCTCTCTCTCTCTCTCTTCTCACACTCTCACTCTACCTCTTTCTCTCTCTCTCTCTCTCTCTCTCCTTCTCTCTTACTCTTTGAGTGTTTCACGATTTCCGCACCCTCGCTCAGCGAGAACAGAATTAGCGGATCGAGCGCTCCTACTACGTGATGCGTACGCCTTCCAGAGAGCGACAAAAGTACGCGGTCCGTACGGACGCGAGTCGCGAGCGGTGCGTGCGACGCGTATGAGTATACGACGGAGCAATACGCGTGTAAGGGGAACGGGCTCTCGACGGACGACCGACGAGTGACGAGTCACGACGGGGAACCACCTCACTTGACTCTCCTACACTTTCCTACGTCGCCGCTCGCGACCACACACCGCGAATGTGCACCCAACACCGAATACAACAGACGCACGCAATTTTCGTCCTGCACGCGTAAACGCTCGTCGTATGTTACGTCATCAGCTGATCAAACGACTAGTATACGAAGCACTAGCGAACACTAGCGAATGAACGGAAACGGCCCTTAGGGCCGATCTTATATAGGCAAAGTGGGAACACGCGGATGGGACAGCGACCAATGGCGATCCGAGTTGATTTGAGTTATTGCGCGGTCGGTAAAACTATTGAACTGAATGGTCACGTCGTCGTCGCATAGATGGGAGTAGCTGCGTCATCAATACCATATCTATGATGGCCTGTTTGTAGCTGAACTTTATCTTTCTTCTGGTTCTTTCTACGTTTTCTTTTATTTTATATCTTCGGATTAGACAAGATTTTTTAGGATAGCAAGTTTTTCCTATAACCAGCTATGGGCATAAAGTCATGTATATATACATACATATGTATATAACGTATATATATATATTTGACGGAAATTATCATAAATTATACTGTGTTGATCGAGCGTAAAAATAACTGTTTTATGAATTTTCGTTAGATATATTTATTGTCATCATTTTCCAATATATACTACATTATATATATATATATATATATATATATATATATATATATATATAT